>NC_141781.1:11216194-11369984 GCF_054643075.1 Acanthaster planci
GTATGTGTCATGTGTCCACGCATACTTGCCACACACTGCTACAGGATTTTTTTTTTTTTTGAACATGCAAACAGACCGCCTTTCAACGCAGCACAAAACGAGTCATGCGTAAATGTCAGGGCGTCATTAAGGTAGGAAACAATGATCGATGATTGTCGTGATGAATTATTCATGCCGCAAGCCAGGGACGGGTATCCATCCCGACCAGCTAAAGAGCACTTCCTTGCACACACATAAACTTCACCGGTTGACTCAGTCCAATTAAATCTGTATTCGATGCTCGCAATTCATTTTGTCTTCCCCGCTCCCCCCCCAAAGCTCTGCCGGGCCACTGATGAAAATTCAGCGGTAAATATCTGCGGATTATGTACACAGCGTAGCCGCAGGGGGAGAAGGGGAGAGAAAGTAGGGGGGGGGGAAGAATTGCCGGTCAGTGAAGGAGGAACGCTTGCTTGTAGGGACCCGACTGTGCATATTCATTTGGGTTACCCACTCTCTCAGACTTGCAGAATTCATCCCGTTTGTAATATGATCGTGTACTTGTGTTGCTCCATGGCGACGGCGGGGCCATACGCTGACAGGCACACGCTGAATGACTAACGCCAGTGCAAACACAGCGGGACCGCACGCGGCGGAGGAGTAGCGACACCCCAATTGAAAATGCCAACGAAATTTGCCCAGGCACTTGTCCGGAACACTCGGCGATGCTTCAGACGGAGTTAAATCACTGAGCCACACGGCTTCTTTCCACACAAAAAAAAGGGACCCAAAAAATGGCAAGTGGAAGGGGAGGGGGGGGTTGGCATCCCTTCTCTCTATTTGCTACGTCAATACACAATTAAACCTACTTTGCCTTCAATGACAGTATTGAAGGGGGGGGTTCTTGGGAGAAACACAGTTCAATAAAATGCAATGTGCACACAAGACCTTGGACAAACATAAGTCGGTGTCTGCACTGGCTCACAATGCAAACACTCCACCGTGAGCGGGGGCTTGTGCTCCAATAAGGCAGGTAACGTGCGGTGAGCCGCTGTCATCCAACGTGAATGTGCAATCGCATCACGGTGCAAGCTGGGGCCACAGCAAACACCAAGCACTATCTATTGGCTGTGGTGACACAACACTGACAAATGCAACCAGCTGCATGCTGTGTCCACAAAGCCTAACCCAAACCAACTCTCTTTTCTCGTTTGCATTTTTTTTCTAGATAATTGAGCTCATAGCTTAAATTAACCTCTGGTAATTAGTCTTTAGCTTGTTCCACTTATCACTGGAAAAGTTACTGTTGTAATACTGAAGTACTATATAATGGACACAATTAATAATTTTTGATGCAGTAATTAAAAACTGCTGACATTTCCATTGCATTTGCAACAAAATTATGCAAATAAAATACCTGTAATACACCCTAGGCGGTTAGGGTTAACATCAAAAAGTAATGTCTATGAAAGCAATTTGTCAACATGTTAACATTCACTTTAAAAAACTTCAGTTGATTGCGAGCTCCATAATTGCTTATATCTCACAATGGCCATAAAGAGTGGTTTCACTTTGTAATGAATGTTGACAAATGAATAACAGATGTTGCTTGAGAGTTGATTAGCTGTCTTTTATAAACTCCACATTTACATTTTATGTAATAATTGACAAATGTGTACATGAAAAGAAATTTTTCAATGAAACTGGAAAACATACATGTGAACTTAATCAGCAACTTTTCACTGAGAAAAGAATTTGGATGACTCATGGTTGTATTAAGAAATTCTCTGACCCATAAACCCGATCCAGGATCCTGGATAAGCATACAGGTCTACTCTCTTAGTAACATGTTCCTTGGGCCTAATCGAAAGCAGTCACTCAAAATGGCTGAAATGAATACGTTGCCCTGTCACCGAATTAATTTGCCGTGCAAGGTCCGATGTCGGCCCGGGCCCAACAGACAGACAATATGTTTGCCGATCTGCCAGGCAAATGTTTAGAGAACGCTGGTTTAATTCCAAACCCATTTGCCTGGGCAAATATTGACCCTGGCGTTTAAATATGGCAAAGTATGAAGCTGTATCGTGTTTGACTAGTATAACTGTTGTGCCGAGTAAGTGCACTGCTGACAAGGTCTCCACACTACACCACCTCCTCATATTTAATTCACCTGTATATAACTGAATCTTTCAAAGATCATGGTGCCAATTTCATACATCTTTCTACCTGACAAATACCCAACCCAATAAATCATGTCCAAATTGTCCAGCATTTTCAAAAAAGGGCAGAGGTGCCTGATATTCACAAAAGAGAGATGCCTGAAATGGGGGTTAACATGGATGTATGATTATAGCATTTCTTTCCATCTCATTTAATAAACACTTAAAACACAACGGACAAAGGAAGAGGTATCTCCCTGTCCCCCAACGAAAATGGGAAGGGGGCACATTGGTTGCACCTCCTACCCCTCTGGATCCACTACTGATGTAGGAGCTGCCTGTGTTTATTTTCCGAAGAATTTACCGAGCCGATGGGAAAATGAAAACGGGCAAATTTTACCACCGTCCGCACTTGGACTTTCGACGAGGGGATTTTTACCGAGACGCGTGGGAAAAGTAATCAAGCTGTCACTATAATGGCACATGAGGGCGCTTTGCATGACCTTTCGTGTTCACCCTTTGACCCACGCACGTGCGCACCTTTTACAAACTTCCGGTCGTGACAGTTCTTCCAATGATACATTGGTGGGCCTAATTAAACTTTGGATTGTTTCAGTAATAATATCTGCGATCAGTCGAGAGACTCGAGAACACGAAATCACTGCACAGCAACTAGAATTAAGCTTCGTGGCGCATACTTGTATGTACATGTACGTCACATGGACGCTTGCAACACACATGCTCTGGGTTCATGTGAGCCTGACCTTGCCAGTAAACCGGATGTAGGCTTCCCTGAGCCGCTTTTACCGACTCCCACTGTCCACGCTGGACTTTCTGTCTTGGGAAAAGTGTCTCGGGGATTCTTCCTGGCCAGAAGTTAAAATTCCCGCGTGGCTTGGGAAAAGTAACTGAGAGGAAGTCTTCCAGGGATGTACGCACTGGATTTAAAATGGGCAAAGTACCCATCGTCTCAGTAAGTTTGCCCCCCAAAAGTACAGTGCGAACAGGGCTTTATAGAATAAATATGGACAACATAACTTTCTAGGGAAAGAATCCTGTTACTTTAATGACCAATATGAAGTCACCCAAATTCTTGAACCGCCTTGGGCACACCCGTACCCAGTCCCTACAAATCTACAGCGCATCCACCGACAAGCAGGCCAATATCCACCAAGGGAAGTTGATTTACTCCGGATCCCTTCTCAATTGCTCATCTCAGGATAACACATGTTTGTGGTGCAAAGGGGGAAGGGGTGGTGGGGGAAGCACACTCACCAGATGGGGTGGGGGAGAAGGAGGGGGTTCAGGCATCAAAAGAAAGATCCCTTACAGTCACAGTTGGAAGTGATTACCATTTATGATCCGTATTTGACAAGGAGACAGTGCCTTGTACAGTAAGAGTGTGGCTTACATCGACAAAACAGGTATCACAGAATTTGTAAACTACTGTTCCAGGATAATTTTGGAGTGTAATACATACAATATTCATAACTGCCAGAGGAATTTATACATGAGTATGTACTAACTTCCTTACAAACGTACACAAATTGCAGAGTGTAGTCTCCTATGCTTCTGTCATAAACGAGAACAATTTTAAGCCTTCTTACCAAAAGGTCATTTGCACACCGATTACACAAATCCTTGTTGGTTGGAGCATTCATGCACTACTAGTGATTTTTAGATGCCACTGTTTGACGCAATACCATTAGTGTCATTAGATCGTCAAAAGAAAAGTGCCAAATGACTTCTGGACTTTCTCACTTCCACCACAAGATTTTTTTTCCATTGACCAATCTTAATGCTGGTTCATACTACAATCAGACGAAAATTTGATCTGACATCACAATTTTGCATCTGTGTACACTTTTGTGCCAAGTATAAACTGGCCCGTAGTCTGTGAATGTCACTGGCTAGTTAAGAATCCTCATGAAAATTCCCAGAACTTAAATCGACCTGTGGACGCAGTAAACAACTACCTGAACCTGTAATCTTATTTCGACTAACACACGGACAAGGGCCTACCTCAACTTTGACTCGCATACTCTGAAACAAAAGATAACCCCCATTTCCCCCTCTTCCCAAAGCAAACCCTTGTCCAGACTGGAGTGCCACGCGTGGTCCAAATCTAGGAATTTACATTTCCCCGTCCCCGTGGTCTATGGCCCGGTCTTTCAGGCCATTGACTCATTAGGACATGGAATATAAAAAATGCATGCATGCTCCATCACGCTGTGCCGGATTACAGATGCGTTTACAACCGACCTGAGTGCAAAATAGCTGCTGGCAAGACAAGGAGTGAGTGAGGAAGAAGGAAAAAAAAAAAGGAAGGGGGGGGGGAAGAAGCTGGAAAATAAAGTAGATAATATTCAGTCCGGGACGGTGGCTTCTTAAGAGATGCATCCAGGGGGATGTGCACAGGTATAAATCTGGCCGCGGGGCATGATGGAGTTAGTGATGACGCGGATAATCCCGGCCCTAATTAGCTTAGAGCCCACTCTGGCAGGAGGGCCGATCCTGATCGAGTTAGTGCCTACTCCCCAGCGGGTAATCCACGGCCAAATGACGTTATCTTCTCAAAGTATTAGGCACTGACAAATTAGCCCAAATAATCCTTTTGTTGTGTGGGCATATTCGAGGTCATTTCGACCACAGTATCAAATTTAAGAAAATACAGACAATCTTACTGCACTACTATTCCATGTTTTCAGGAAATCTAAACACATCAGTCTGACTGTCAAACTCCAAGACACAAAATTTTTTTTTTTGCCCAAAGTGAAAATGGCCAAAATTCATGACATGGCACGTGTATATTATGTATACATAGATACATTTATCTATGTTAATAGATATGTTCTCGACCCTTGAATTTTAACACAGTGCCCCAAAAATAAAATTAATGTGCGTGACCATGAGCCTTGTTTTGCTGCAGTACCAAGGGGGTGAGGAGTTGAGCACAGTGTGGCAGGTGTAACGAGATAGATTTTTAGATTGATTAGATAGATTTTAGAAAAGCAAAATCCGGACAGTGGTGGAAGTAAAATTTGGATGAGTATGGGTTAAACAGGATGACAGATACTATTTTGTTACAAGCAAACAGACGCTTGTCCTCCTGTGGCTGGTTGACACAAAGGAATTGTCCCCAGTTGATCTCCATAACTGCACAGGTGCAAATCCATTGCCAGCATGAAGCCATGCATGATGCATTACTACTCAGCCTACTAAACTGTCACAGCGCCCTCACACTCCACTCACAGGCCATCCTCGCCTCCATTTCACATTTAATTCATTCCCCACTACAGCTTCGGCATTACCCTGTTCAGTGCCCTGTTACATCCACTTGATGGGCACAGGCTAGGGACAATGGGGCAGGCCCGCTGAAACCAGACCCATTCTAATGACAAGAGAGGCCTCTTTCAACCGGACTGTTTATTTAAGCTATTATATTAACATTTGCATATTGCTGAGACATGTGTAGGGAATGAGTAAATGTTTACCTATGGACTCTGCAGCCTGTCAGTGGGCCTCTGGAGAAATAGAAAAGAGGGGGGGGGTCAAGGAAGCTGTACTATTTCAACATTATTATGGACAGAACCCCCGAGGGAACTCCAGCATATTGTATCGGCCAAGGATATAGGTTAGGCAAATCACTGGCAGATGCAGCACTGATGCATGCATTGGCAATTTTCATTTCTTATCCACCAGCCCTCAAACCTCGGTGGGCATAAATATAAAAAGTGTTGTTTGTGCGGATCACCTCTCCATGATTAGAGAGAGAGAGAGAGAGAGACTGAAACAAACAAGAGGACCATGTAAGGAGGTTTATTTCCAGCTGGATGGATGGCTTGGGTGTTGCACAAAGCTTCTAGACCAATGGCATCTGACTCTGTACCATCTTCATGGCATGTAATATGCTACCAGGGTTAGTTGTAGACAAGAACACATTTCGTCGGCAAAAAAGAAGAAAGTGAGAGAGAAGTAAAATGCCAACTTCAAGGTAGTCACAGCAACGACACTTTGATGACAGAAAAAAGAGGAGAGCACACCTTGAAATCCACTGCTCAACAAAACAAAGATGCAGCCTCACCCTATGTCCCTGCATGGACGATGCAGTCAATTTTGGTTAGTATAGAAATCAAACATTCAAGGGGAAAACGGGCTGAAAGCTGAATGAGACCCATTCTAAGAGCAAATCTGAGAACACCGTGGAAGTCCGAAAATAAAGTAAAACCGACTACATCTGAAGGTTTACCTGCACTGTAAGGATGTGCTTCCAGAGTTATCATACCTCGTCATTTATTTTGAACGAACCCATTACATGTACCTACATTTACACCGTGCAACAAGCTTGCATTTATCACTTCCTGCCCAGCCACACTATTATTTAAATGATTATTCTGCACACTGCAGAATCACCTGCTTCAATTTAATGATTAACTGTTCCCCTCAAAAAATAAAAGGGGGGGGAGAATGCTGTGCTGTATCCAGACTAGTGTGGATGGGTTATGACTGCATTAATTCAAGTACATGTTCATGTAGTTTACAAGGCTGCTCCTCTTCATCAAACAACCGTGTGAGTTGAATGAAGCCAGTGTGTTCGCCAATGCAAAGTACTTCAGCAGGGTTAAAATGGTACAGCAGTTTTAACATGAGCGAAAATTTGGAGTACCTGTTTGCTTTGGAAATGCAGAGGTGTCATGTTTGCATTGAGTGGGACAATTACTGAATTACATTTTCGTTGCGTAGCTTCTTGGCCGAGATGAATTAAATTTTGGTTGCCCGTTTTTTTCTCAAGTGGTAATTTATTACCTAAAGGATGTTTTTATCATCACACTGTGCCACAGCTATTGCATCAGTTTTTTCCCTGAAATAAAAACAAACCTATAGTTGGGTACATTTAATACTTGGGCTTTTTTAAGAAGTACTAGGCTTTTTTTCTGGAAAGGCATTTTCTCCCAGACTTGTAGCACAAATGCTTCCTTTCCCTATCTGTCCACCAACACTATAGCCAGTAGTGCCCTGTCTCCTGAACTCAACATTAATAGCTCCAACAACAACCGAACTACATGTAGGTTTCATTTCTAACCACACAAACCACATGTCCCCCTCAGATGTCCACCCACAGGCAGGCAGGCATAGCATTACACACAATGGGCACACTCTATGGCTTCACAGCCAGCTGAGCCACCACAGGCATAGGTCTGGCTGGGTCACAGAAGGCCCTACCCCCTAATGAGATAGGGTCCAGAGGGGGGGGGTACAAATCCTGTCTGACTCAGGGGGCATCAATGCATAAGTGCTGGCCATACAGCTTGTCAGCTTTGATTGCTTATGCTGATGAGTTGTTCTGATGCAACTGGGTCACTTCCATAGGCTTGGGTAGTGATGTGTACTGCTTGCCAGGTCTCAGGTTTTTACAGGGGTAGCACACTGCCGTCAGCAAAGGAAAACAGGAAAGAACACTGTCACCTCAGTGAAAGGCCACTCTAATGCCATGCCAGGTTTGCCCTTGCTCTATGGTTTGCCCCACTGCTGTGGGAGGAGTACTGGTCTCACTCAAGGCAAATAAACTGTTTCATTGCTGGGAGTCAGGGGCTTATCTGCCATCCTAATCAACCCTAATCCTATTCCCTGAATAAAGGGCTAGATTACAGACACTTTCATGGCAGCCAGGCCATTCTCTGAGGTAGCAAGATCCATGCCATCATGAGGTACATGTAGCCATCCATGGGCAAGAACCATCCATGGCCTTGCATACAGTGTAAGGTGCGCAGACCACAGCACACCACATCGTGTACACAGACCCATGGAATGTTGCATATAGTACATGTACAGTGTACATCTACTCTACATGTGCACTCCAATAGCAGAAGAGCCAGTTTCCGAACAGCAAATCTGGACAGCCATTTTAAAAGCAGTGAGGGGGAGGGGGCACAGAAGGGATTAAGGCCAGTGATTGCTTCTGGATTAAATAGGCTTTCCATCCAATGACCACTCACTCCAACAACCCAACAAAAAGACCACCATTATGCACTCAGCCCCCAACAGGAAGCCATGGCATGGATGATGCCCAGGCAGGCATGAAAATGCGATTAGTGGGCTGCCACTTCGACCATGATCAAATTATGTGCCGGCCTAGGCTGGTCATTGACAGCATTTGTTGGCAGGGCAACTCAGGGATAAAGGGCAGGCAAAGGATGTCTGAAGGGGAAAAAATCTGTTCATGGTCATCCCAAGGTCTGTCTGAGACCTCCCCTTGAGGCAGCTGTGACCAAATGACCCGGGAAGTTGGTCAATTTGCAGTGGGCAAACAAAGGTTGCCAAAGATTCAAACTTTTCAAAAAGATCTTGTGAGGGGAGTGTGTTAATCATTCTTTTCACCAGTCTTTTCCATCGTTATGGTTACTTTGCATGTACATGTACATACAGAATGTGTACTGGTACTCTTTCATACAGGAAGGTATTGGGTAGAAGAAAACTATCAAAAGGAACAAAAAGAGCACAAAATAATGTGCCATAACTGATGTACCAAAGATGCACGGAGATCGGAGACACACCTTATCATAAAAAAAGATGAGTGTCAATTAATGACAGCTGAACAAGCACTTCAACCATAAAATGATTATTTTGTGAAATGTCCACTGATTTGCATTAGCAACAAGCACTTGCTCCACCACAGAAACAGGACCCAGACAAGCCCAACAAACCATCAGACAGGCCAAGGATTGCACAGTGCAAGTAAGTCAGGGATAATCAGGCGTCGATAATCAGGCGTCGCGCTTTAAACAGGCCTCTGGTTGGGCAGGAGCATGCCCCAGCTTTAACTTTATACAAAAACCCACAATAAACCTCTGCCCAGAACCTGCCACATGGTCTCGCTTAGCTGGCACTGTCAAGTTGTTTCTCTCCTGAACAACTCAGGGTGTTATTCCCTGCCTTGTATTATAAAGTGCAACTGCTAGATGGCTTGCCTGGTCTCTGGAGAGGGGGAACACATTAATCACATCGTCATCTCCATGATGTTTGTCTTCTTCAGCCCTCCATCTACCCTTCTCAGATCACAATGCCATCTGTAGCCCACCACAAACATCCTTCTGCCCAGCCCCTCCACCACCACCAAATACACCTCTCTTTTCCCCAAGAGATAAATACATTTTTCATAACTTGCTTTATCTGAATCTGCACAGGGACAAGACGGGACGTAAGCCGATTATTTTCTCCCCTGGCCTGGAAAGCGGCTTACAGGCTCTGACACCGTATCATCTTGCTGAGCTTTTTTTTTTCTTTTAAATCTTTTAATCCTCTTGAAAAACAGCACATTAGTCCAGGAAAGCTGGCGTCCGGGTTGAACTGTCATGCTATAGGGAGGCTTCAGTTGGCAATTATCCAAATGAGGGAGGGATTATGCGAACGTCTTTTGACTTCAGATGTGCCACAGCGAGTAATCTGACAGGAATTTCAGTTTCAATGGAGTATTAATTTCAAAGAGTTTGCATAATTTCTAAAATCTTTATTCATGGAAGGCTGCCATAGGAAACAGTGCAATTGAACTTACAAGGCTCATGTTTTTCATTATATCTTTGATAAGATATGATTGAGTTTCAGTAATCTCTTTAAATCCTTTACTTTCCAACAATGATGCTGAAGCTGCATATATGCAACTGCATGATCAGATTTTAAAAAATGATGGATGTTCTCAATGATTAAGTTTTAAGTCCTTCAAATTTTATCATGACAGACTTGACACAATGACCTCATGAAATTCCAGTTGATTCCATGAACTTGGGAATGCAAGTGACCCTCAATTTCCTCGGAATTTCCTTGAATGCTCTCAATGCAAACCTTGTATTGTACACTTGTGACACCCCCCCCACAAATGTCAATGTAAGTTTGCCAAAAAATCTGGCTTTCAGTAGCCTTGTGCACATATTTATCAAATGTTACTTCACACTGTGAAGTGGTGCATTTTTAGGTTTCCATTATTCCATCAGGAGAGGATTGTTCACCTCACCTGCACCTTATGAGACAGTAACAGGCAAACCTACATGTATGCAATATATGTCCTTGAAGATCTAAGCACCAGTTCCAAAAGGTCAATATATACACAGGTATAATACATGTACATTTTATCTTCTCTCCGAATAAGCCGTTTTTGACCTGTGCCATTCTTCAATGTATATTTATAATCTCAACCCCTGGCAAAACCCTTTGGAGGATGAAAAATCCAAGGTTTGCCCGAGAGATGATTGCATGATAAGTAATGCTGAAAAAGAAAGAAAGAAAAGAACAGAAAAAAAAGGAAAGCTGTATAGATTACAATCTACATGTATATCCCTGTGCAGAGATGATGTGGGGGCTGGGGTAGGGGGTAAGCCCCTGAACTGGCTGGAATCGCATTGCCCCACAAATAATCCCTCCAAAATGAAGGATGTGCTACTGTTACACGAAGGAGAAGTCTGGCTACAGTACAGAAAAAGTTTGTGCATTAATCCAGCACAAACCCTGCTAAATTTGGGAGGGGGGCAGACAGGTGCGGGGAACAAAGGAAGAAGACCTGCACAATTTCCTTCTCTAAATTGCTTCCACACAATTTAGAGGCTCATCAAATGGTGGTCCAATGCAAAGAGAAACTCATTCCATAGTTCTCTCATTCAATAAATAAACTATTACACACAAAAATAACCCATTGCCCTATAACTGTGTTATAACGGAAAATAATACCAAACTGTCCAAGCACAAAAAATAATAATAATAATAAATAAAAAAAGTTTGCAGTGGGAAATACAACATCTCCAATAAAAGCAGTTGTTTCAGTGCAAACATGTCCAACAACTTACTGCCAAATGGGTCTGCACAAGGTTAATGTTTTTACAGTCTAGTGCATACTCTCAGCATCCATGGAGTCAATCTACTGGTAGTCACATTGTAAATGTAGTCATCTAGTCTCCAGTGTGTGTAATTGCATTTCCTGGTATTTCCATTTGAAGGGATTACAAAGGAACTTCAGTTCTTTTGTACGCTGAAGCTTAATGTTCACATGCTAATTTGTTTCTGTGGACACATCATTTAGTACATGTACTTGAAATACACATCTCACTTTTTCAGACTGTCGAGTTAAAAAACTGCATGCAAATCAAGTCACATGTATGTACCTTATATGTAAAGGGAACACTCACCTGTCTCTCTGTGTAGACAAATGCAACGGTGGCATGATGGTAACAATCCATGGCAGAAGAGTGACAGAACAACATAAGAAGAGGTGCAAAAAAGACAGTATTGCAAGGCATTAGTTTTTATCTATCTGAAGCAAACACTGACGGGCAGTATCATGACTTCAAGTACACTCATCTCGCTGTACATAATCGACAGACTTGCAAATTGAAAAATCAAGTTTCCCAGCCACAACTAAATGCTGAATGCCAAAACGATGACAATATCTATGGAATAATTCCTAAAAGAACTAATCACTTTTCATATAACTCAAAGGAAAATGTTTTTTCCAGTAGTTTTTATGCTGAAGCTCTCTTACTGTTAGATCTTATAGTAATTTTGAAATAACATTCACACATTCATGAAAAGTTACAAAATGATGGTGTTAAAAAAATACAGCTATAATTTAAAGCAATAGATTGACTTAACAGATAGGGAAAAACTGATGACTTCAGCTTATACCTTTCTCATCCTTGACAGGAATTGGAGGGTGCGAGTTCATGGCATTAGACAACTGCAACAATCCGGAGCCGTGCCCTGACATCATACCAGGGGCTCCGCCTATGCTGGCTGGGTGGGCAGGCATGGGAACAGGTGGGGCATGGGCGTGGGGCAATGGGTGCTGGAGAGCTGCCTGGCCTCCCTGTGAAGAGTGGGGGGGGGATAAAAAAGAACAAACTAGGAAGTGAGCTCTCGATATACACCCACCAGTCAAGTCGTGACAAGAGAAATCTTATGGCTGAGATATCACTTTGAGAAATCTGATTGGGAATAATTATCGCCGCTGATTTCAGAGGCTCCTGGTGAAAACTGTAAGGGAGGGACGTTGAAACATCCAAACAAGTCAAGAATGGTTCTTACACATGTGCGGGACATTTTTGCTTTGCTGGAACATTACCAGCAGCAAAACGGGTACTTGGTGAGCATTTGTTTCAAACATCAATCTCAACAATGTAATACTGGTCAAATATCATTATGAGCAACATAAAGTACCGAAGTGAATATGTCACATGCACAATTATGTGTGTAAAAGGCAATATTGGTGCAAGACCCTGCGTGCAAACAATACGCTTGCGTACTTCATTAATTGGTACAGCACTTCCTGGTTCTAAATGGCATCACACTTCGGTATTCTATACCGGTAGTACTGGCCATGTCATGAGGCATATATGTAAATGACATCACACCTTGGTACTCTATAGCACTGGCCATTGTCACGTGGCATATATGCAGCTGTGACCACACAGGAATCTTTCATAGGAGCTTATTCGGAGTAAATTTGCTACAGGCAACAAGGACAATAAAAACCACAAATGTAACAACATTAGGAAACAGTCTTCCTTTCCCAGCAATTGTTTTAAAAACAACGTACATGTTACTAAACAACAAGCTACTGTGAGAACACCATATAGCCGTCCCACTATTAAGTTAAAAATTTCTGGTAGTTTTGTGACAGACTGCAGGCATAAATGAAAATTAAAACAGTCGAAAATCAACAACAAACTGTCCGACCATAACCAAAGCCCCAAAAATGTAATTTCAAAAATAAAAATTGAGCTAACAGATGTACATTAATTTTCTCATTCATGCTCCTATAAAGAAACACTACTGTGACAAGATGAAAATGCGGTGAAAACATTCCGAGCCATTTTTTTTTAGGACGAGAGAAACAAAGCTTGTAAGGGTTACTTCATAAGTGCAGGCAAAATTCATTGTTTTCTAAGACAGTACAGACATTAACTTAACTTATGGCATTTTAAACAAGCTGGTTCAACTACTGCCATCCAAAGGGATAAGAATTTAAGTCCCAATTTGAATCTGTTTGTCCAGGCTTTTTAATATGTCCATGTTATTCGTCATTCGAGTTACTAATCAGCAGCACATTAATATCTTTATCAAAAAATCAAATTACAATACGGGTACGCAAAATGAACCTTGATTAATGACTGCCACACACACTAGCACAAAGAAAAATGGTTGACGGCAAGGGCAGTTTGTTTGAAACACTGTGACTAAATTAACATCGGTGCTGTCTTAAGGAGCACACTCACTTTCCAAGTTGATCCCTGAAAGAACAGCTGTTGCTGAACAATGCCCTGTGTATTACACACCCAAAAACCCACAAGATTATTAGTGGCAAGAGTCAACAATACAGCATCCCATTCACACTAGCATTAATTAAGGGCGCTTCTCTTATGTGCTTGACAGAATGCTGTTCTGGGTGCCGGATGAGGAGAAAAATCAATGCAGCAACAAAGACCTGTGTTGGCTTTGAAAATTAGCTAAAAATCTCTCAACCTTTTAATCCAACTTGTTACTGGGCCAGTCATACAGTTTAGAAAGTCTAGAATTGAATTGCATGGAGAATATTGAAGTGTAGTTTAAAATGAAATATTGCACAGAGACCCAAAAGTTTAACAAATTTAATGAACACATCAGTGTCATTAAATGCAAAATATTAGGTTACCAAAGAAATGAGTAATATTTTTGACTTGATACTTTTTATTTAGTGCTCTCATAGAGGTAGGAAATTGGCCTTCAAAAAATGTATGCATCGACCATCTAAACTACATGTCAGCATTAAGTGTTCAAATCAAGCATTCAACGATTTTGAATCCCGACATCCTAAGTAAGCTGATGGCAACTGCTATAAATTCTGTTACTCCAAACTACTGCAAAAGTACAAAATAATCAATGGTGCTAACAGCTGGCTTCATATTAACTTTATCAGCCACAGTTCTACACCCCCCCAAACAAATATTAAACACAAACCAACAAATCAAGTTCTTAAATACCAATCCCTTTAAGCTGGGAGCACTTGGGCAAACATGCTTTGAATGCCAATTATCACTGGTTCCCTCTCTTAATCTGGTTAAGCAGGCTTGTCAAGTTGACACTGACTATTTAACAAGATGAAAGACTGCGACCTTGGCAACTATCCAATCCCATGTCTTAACCCTCTCCAAAAAAACCCTATTTGACTTCAGATAAAAAGTTGTTTATTTTAGTGGCAGCTGTAAAAGCTGGTAACCAGAAATCATCTACCCTCACATTTGAGCTTTGGGGAAGGAGGAAGGGATGATGACCGAAACGGTGCACTTGAATGCAGATACTTATCTGCTGGTGCTATGGTTTTGACAATCTTCATGTAATTCCAACAATTTTACAATGACCAAGAGACCTAGAACATAATGATGTCATGCTTTGTTTTCCTATGTGCGCTTTCCTACGGGGTTTCGATTGTGTCCCACCTCACTGCTATAGGAAAGTGTACATATGTAAACAAAGCACGATGTCATCACGTTACAGTTTGATGTATGCTGTGAAGTACTGTGATAGGTGTACTTCTAATGACTACATAGTACAAATAAACCAGCAAATAATATCTAGTGACTTAAAAGGGAGCACAAAGCCAGTACTGAATGTAATTACCCGTCGATCGCTCCTCCAGGGTACCCCAGTCCACAAATGTGGTGCGAGTGGGGACTTTCCTGGCTCCAAAATAACGCTTTTCAATCGGAGGTATTCTATTTTTTTAAAAATCTTACGTTGGACTAGGCTGTATTTAATAAGCAACTCTCTTTCCATATAATAAACATCTGTTCACCATTAAAGCTTTTGAAATGGACGATTTCAAAACACTAACGTGGGAAGTACCGGTATTGATCAATATTTATGTAATAAGAAAGTGTGTACTATGTAATTCACAACCAACATTACCCAGGCCCAGTCTCAAACAAACACATACAGCATGTAGAAACCATTACAATGATTTGAACAGACCCGAGTGTCTTGTGTTAAAAGCACTTCAGTACAAGCTTCACATCTTGAACCTTGTCCCTTCTAAAATGACTTGACCACTTACCAAACCAAAATGGCTGTGTCATCACACTAAGGTTGCAAATGGAAAGGTGTACTAGCACAGGCGTTCATAAATACGGATACATGTCCTCGCAGAAAACTCTCCACATAATGTTCTGTATACGCACGCAGCCTACTGACATGCGATTTAATTCCTGTTGTGTAACTCAGTTTCCAAAACCTAGTTTTATGCTTGACATTTTGTGTCTCAATAAACTCATGTGCACTGGAACACCTTTTGAGTAATGTAAAGTCAATGACTCCATCTGCTTCTGTAGTTACGATTTGTTTTTGATCATTTCTTTTTCCTTGCATTGGCAAACTTTTTCCTCCCGAACAAGAACCGAACCAAACCAAACCAAGCCGTTCAAGGGGTCTGTTTTCGCATCTACTTTTGCAACGCAAACAAGTGAAGTTTCCTTTTGTTCCCCCCAAACGAGAACCACGCCAGACTTTTTTTTTTCTGGGGTCTGTTTCTGCGTCTACTTCGTCAAAAATGTATTTTCAGTGAAAAGAGAAGGAAACTGAAACTTACGGAAAAGTGCGGAAACGCCGACTGTTGCTGAGAAAGAAACAAAAGATACAGGCCTACATGAGAAGGTGGTTGAGCTGGGCCTGATTGGGTAGTGGGCGCAATGGGTGTCATGGCAACAATATATGGATTTTTTCCTATTTTTCCTCTTTGGTTTGTTCTTTGAATGTTGCTTTTGTATCCTACATCCGCACAAAAAAAAAGAATGCTGATGATTTCAAAACTAAAACCTTAAACATCTTGAGACATTTCCATCTTCCAGTGGAAGACAGCAACTCTCCTGTTCTTTTGTGGCTGCAAACTAAGGGACAAAATAGCTCAGGGTGCAACTTTATCTATGTAGAGATGGGTATACGTTACTTGAATTTATCGTCCGCTCACACTTCCAGATAATCTTATCTGAAAAACATATCGTTAAGATAATGTATACCGAAATGCTTAAACACATGTGACAACAGGGAGGTTCAATGATTGGAGCGGTTGGGGGACGGCCCTACAGAAAACTTCTGTACTTCATTCTGTAGACAAGGAGCTCTCTGCTGTACTGGCATTCTAGCTAGCCCCCCCCTCCCCAAACAAAAACTGGATTTATTTTTGTCAAATGATGCCTGTGACCTTTTCAATCATTCTCTTGCAAGTCTGGGGACTGGCGAACCCAAAACAAACCAATCTCTGCCAGGGGTCAGCATCTTTGCCCTCTATTCTCTGTGACCTTTCTTTGGTAAACACACAACGTAAGTGTGCGACTTTCTATTATTATATTTCTCACTGATTAAATTGGGCTGCACAGTCACGCTGAATTTTACAATCAGTGGCTGTGGAGAATAGGGCAAATTCCGCACTGCCTGAGTCAGGCTATAAAATCCACTTTCACATTTGGGTGGGTGTACTGTGCTGTGAACAGAAAAACCGCTGAACCACAAACATTCACCAGACTCAAATTAAGATCTCATGCTAAGCCACGCCATGCCAACCCAACTGCAAAGAGGAATTTGAAACTTCCCACGTCCCTGAATTATGCTTGTTTTTTTTTCCAAGAAGGGGGTGGGGGTCGTCTTGACATCACTAATTGAATACTGGTAAGACCAACAAAAATGACATATGCAAATATGGGGGGGGGGCGAGTTTGAGGATAACATGTTTTAACAATGGACAAGCTTGGCAAATGCTTCCTTAATGTAATCTTGTTGTATGTAAGATGTCCAGATACATATGCCATTTGGGAAGACGTCCACGATAACCCAGACTACCGGTACTTTTGTCTGTGCAGGAAGGAAAGTCTGCTCAGACCTCTTCCTATGGGCCAGTTCCACGTGGGTTTATCCCCCAAACTCATACTGCAGAGCCAGGGGGAAAGTGGACGGGTCAGCCCTCGGTGGGTTGGGCTACGGCATAGGGGAAGGTGTGCATCACACACACAAATCCCTACTGCAAGCTTCCTCGAAAATGAAATACATTGTAGGGCGAGTTCTTCTTATAAGTTGTGATATAACCGGATGTCTTTTCTAAGAACCAATAAAAGAAGCCTGCAAAAAAAGGCTTTCAAATGTTTAACTTCTCTCTTTGCTTAAAGGCAATCACAACCACTCTTCAGTCTTCTCTTGTGATGAGACAGAACATGTAAAATCCATTTATGAATTTGTTGCAAACTAATGAACAACTGATTGACAATACTGAAGGACATCCTTCAAGGTTTTTAAAAACACGAGAAGGGCCCTAAGTTGATTTCTGTTTGTTGGGCTGGGGTTGTTTTTCCATGGAGGCACACACAAACATGACTATCCATTACTGGTAAAATTTGGCACTGCCTGTGGAGGGATTTGGTAGGTTATTCGGGACTCACCCCAATGATGGCGTTGAGCTCTGTCATGGTGACCTGCTTGGCTCTCTCCACAGCTGCTGCAACTTGCTGTTGGTGCTGCAAAAAGAAGACACAGCAATGGTGTGAACAGCAAGACTGCAATCAGTAGCACAAAATTGGCATGCATCACTGCTGGTGGAAGTGGGGGGAGGGGAGAAACCAGGGAGGTCAGTGCCCCCTTCCCTTTTCCGACTTGGGACCGCGGCCCCCCACTTTTGCTGACCCTATAATGGGGTGGGGCTTATAATTTATCGGCCTTCTGTATTAATGACTGATGCCTAATGGTCTCACAACTGTCTCCCCTGCTTTGGTGTGCATACGGCAAGTGTGAGTATGACCTGGTGCCCTAGTCTCCTGGCTGTAACAGCAATGACCACAGCAATCAGGAGCAAACTGCAAGTCAATACAATTCCGTTCCCTGCTCTGCTCTTATGCATGGTATAGGCCCTACATGTGTATTACATCACAAACATTTTGCCCAGAAAAGGATTTCAAATTGTTGGAAGCTAATTGGTGTTCAGTCAATTAATATACAGGTACATGCAATTACAATAGCTGTTGGCAATGAGGGACTTCATATTTTAGCTTTCCAAGAAACAACTGTCGTGGAGAAATAACCAAAAAGGTGTAAAAATAGCAAACCTGGTTCAGTAGAATTTAACAAGCTAAACTATCTTTTGCAATGAAACTGATTAAATTCAACATAAAAAGCACCAACTATACATCGGAAAATTGACCAGACAATCATAGCATATGGATATGCAGAATTTTTACAACATTTTAGAATGATCCAAAGTGCTTTTGAATCAAATGTTTCTAAATTTCAAACTAATTATCATTCTTACCTCTTGTGACAGAAATGGGATGATTTGTACACAGATCGCATTGAGACGTTTGGCAATTTCTGTCTGTGAACCAAATGAAAAATACTAAACACATTACGAACCCTAGGAGCACATAAATTTATGCAGTAAATTTTTTTTTCAGGTAACAGCTTTTCGTAGAATACAAACTGAAAGTATAAAGAACATTTCACAGAATACAGTACATGTATACCAGTCCCACAATTTGTGTTTGTGTGTGGGATGGAGGAGGCTTGGGAATTCCGTCTTAGATAATTACTATATCTGAACCTTAGAATCAATCTCAGTGGCTGGAGACAGGTATGCAAGGTGAACCAGAGCCCAGGTCAACTGCATGATGATGACGTGCATGGACCACTGTAATTACAGCAAAAAGTATAGAACAACCAAAGGGGGGAAGGGAAGAAAAGAAGCTGGAATGCATAAATAGAGCATGACTGATCAATCACCACGCTCAGCTGATGATCGGTGGCTCTCCTTTTAGCCAGACAGCCTCCACTGCATGGTTTACACTCCCCTAATGACAGTTTTGGGTTCACTCCCAGAGGAGGGAAGCAGTTTGCTTGATCATCTGGGAGGTTTTTTTTTTCCTTTTGGACCACCGATCTGTCTGTCATGTGCAAACTATCCAAGCAAGACATCAAAACGTGGCAACTGAACTCACTCAATTTAATGGGGCAGCTTTCATTTCTTAACAGAAAAAGACTCTATGCTGCACGCTGGCAGTCACATGTTGGGGACATACATGTACCATGGCTTCGGTAAAGGTGGATACATACATTAATTAAGCAATGCCAAGTGGAGGGGGAAGTAATGTACATGCAACTCAGAAACCAATTAAGGTAATGTCTCCTTGGGTACATTGTATGTGCATTTTCAAGTTCAAACCTGATTTTTTTCTGAGAGAGAAGAGATTCAGCCCTGAAGAGATTCTGCTGTGAATCACAAGCCAAACTGACTACTCAGATGATCTGAACTGAAGACAGACAATGCAAGCAGTGCACATTAGCACAACCCACTGTGTAAAAACTGCCTGCTTTTCAGAGCTCTCACGGGACACTTTAAATATTGTGAGCAAGAAGACACTGCCCTTGCTGAATGGAAGTCCTTTCAATTAGATGTACATCAAAAAAAAAGGCTGAGAGGAAAAAAAATCCTCTACTTCATCCAACTCCAGCTGGGCCACTCACAGGAAAAAGGTAACACAATTGCCAACAGTTGACCTTCTGGTAAGGGCAGCAAGGGGGCTAAATGGATATGCCCTGAATCCCGAGGGGAAGCCTCCCCCCTCCCACTATCACAAACTGTCCTTGACTTCATCCACTGACTGAGAATTGCCATCCTCAATTTGAAAGCAGGCCAAAGTGATTGTAACGCAGAGGAGATCTTTTTGTTCTTGGCTAACCAGAAGGGGATTTTCTTCTTTCTCCACACAACTTCCTGATGGGTTCCCTAATTCAGTCAGCAAAATGATCCTCTTTCTTAAATTCAACTTTCACAACAAAGAGATGACAAACACAACTGTAATAGGCCGGAAAGTACTTTGGAATATTTTTTCTGTTGGCTTAATGCACTTCACAGAGTAAGTACAGTATTCCAAAAAAAAATTAAATGGAATGACATCAAACCTACCCAGTACATGTACATTGCATCACATAACTTTATTAGTAGTTTTGTCTGAAGTCTGTGGTCTCAAGAAATTTCTTAAACAAGACAAAGGGCTGCTGTTAAATTCCATGAATGTACCCGTCAGACTGTAGTGTGGGCCATTACTGAGAACACGATGGTTTTGTGGAATATTGGTTTTTTTACGAGTACCGTTTGTGTACAAGCAGAGTTGGATGTATCTGCAACAATTCTTTTTACATGCATGTTTGATATTTGCTTCTTTCCCAAAACCAAGAATTGATTTCCATGACTTAAGGTTGGATTTGTTTTGTGGGAGAGGAGGGGGGGTGACAGTAACTGATGTGACGTGTCTCATGGATGACATGTGCTCTTTTGACTGTCACAAGCACTGGTGGCGTCATACACAAAAGATGAGGGTCCGACTGCTCAGACTGTCTAATTCCACACAGCAATTTTAAAATAAATTGCAAATAAAGCCTCCGGCAAACAAACAAGGAGCATGTGCACTTTACAATTTGCATAAGTTTCTCATGAAGCCATTTGACACGCAAGAGAAGTCAAAACAGAAAGGAAAAAAAAAAGAGAAAAGAAAAAAGAAAAAAAAAAAGCCATCCCTTTTCCTCCTTCCTCACCACAAACCAAATGTACAAATATGCATTTTCATCCTGCCAAGTGTGACGGTCATGCACAGTTACCCATCCATGACCATTAACAGAAAAATACGACTATGATCCTCTAGACAGCCTGGCACAGTCATCTGTCTTCATCCCGCGCTGCCTGCTGCTTTTGGAAGGCCAGGTTGCGCTTGGCTGGCCATGGGTGGTATTCCCAAAGCATAGGCTATTACTATGCGCTAAGGGCCAGTTCACACCCTCATTATACACGGCCAGCCAGCCGTGGCCAAGCCACTAATATATTAATGAAAAGCGTTGCTTTGTCGGCCATGCGTGTCTGCTTGCTCCATCTCCGTGTAGCCCTGGCCTGACCCACTGGAGCATGCCCAAGCATTTACTTGCAGACTCGGAAGGGGGGGGGTTGCAGCCAGAGCTAGCTGGAACACCGTTTTCAGCGTCAATTCCACTCAAAATGCACTGGGAGGGATTCTGCTTCACCTCGAAATTCATAAGAATTAAAAAAAAAAAACCAACTCTAGATGTATAAGAAATCTCTGGTGTATCAGTAAAGAGTGGGATGACTAATTCCATGTTCGCTGCCAAATACATGTACATGCGGTGCAGTCTAACTTCAGAAAATCTCCTCCACGTGCTGAGCATGTCGCAACCAAATTGTAACTGCCCAATACAATGTACCATATTACGGAGGTTTCAAAGCATGCACATACAACAATGATATTCGTAACTGATAGTGATTGTCCTTTGATTAATGCTGAAAATGTTGTGGAAACAAACAATAAACACCCCTCGCAAAAAGATACTTGAAATAAGGTGAGATTGTTATTCCATCGAAAACAGCCTTATGAGATAATTAATTAAATTTTTTTCTCTCTTAATTTTTTTTTCTTGATTTTTTGGAAAGGGGATCTGCAGCAAAGGCTCTCTGCATAGTATCCTTTGAGCCAAATGACCTAATAAAGACGCACTTGGGTGTTCTGGTTACAAACCAATCAAATTTTATAGCGCGGCGGGTGGATCGCCGCTGGTTTTTCGTGACCACTCCGGCCTGCCACGAGAGCACTGCGCCCAGCCCACGAGTGCGCCTTTCGATAGTGTTTTCACTTGGGGAAGAGTCGGGCACAAATGATGAGAGGTGTCCAGTGACTGTGTCAAGCGGGTTTCAGGTGGCGTACCACGGGGCAACGGGTGCTCGCGACAGATCTCAATTGTTTTCGCAAGTATGGCATGCATGGGCAATTGCCACCAGGTTTTGTTTTTATTACTTGTCCACAGGCCGATGTGTCTGCCCAGAAAATTTGAAACGGTGCCATGCCACGTGCACAACATGCTTGAGGAGTCTCCACATTTGTGTAGTGCATATGCAGTCTCTGAGCTGATATACTACTGTGGACTGTACTTAAAACTGCAGTGCTAAGCTTTTCCTTTTTGGAAAAGGCCCTTTTCAGTAAGCTGACTTGTTAAAAATATCAGTGACAGAGGAACAGATTTAATGCAGCGCAGCATGTGAAACTCATGTTTGTAAGCAAAGGTAGTAGGTTGGCGGTAGCACCATGGACTAATGAACCGGTACCTTGTATGTGTGGTTCAGGTAAAGAACTTATTATCTTGGCTTGCCACCTTCACCATGAAAAAAATTCAAAACTCAGCATGTTTGTAACTATTTAAAAGCAGTTTGAAATTCCTGATTGCCAAAGATACGGTAGTGCATTGAACAACAAGACCAAGCACCATTGCCAATTGATGGAAATGACGTTTCATTACTGTTTCTGTCCTTGACAGCATTTTGGCCCAATTAGTAAAAATGGTCAAGGCCAACTTGCACGAAATGCACAGGTCATATTTCTCAACACTCCTGGGCTAATTTTTGCTGTATTTCGTTCATTTCGCTTTCAGGGAATCTCTCCTTTTCAAGTCCAACTGCGCGCAGGGAAGATTTCACGTTCCATTTCCCCTACCCTGTTCATGTCAGCCTTGCCGAATTTGCTGACTCTCAAAACACCAGGTTCAGTGCACTTGGAAACAGTGGGCCCATCTTGTGTTTCTGCCTGCCTGCATGCATGCATTCAATTCACACTTCATGAAGTGGTCCATGGGAGTGTGACCGAGAGGCTGTCGCGCTTGGCCAACCAACCTCATTTGTTGCAGTCTTGGGCAGGAGGAGTGGCTAGGGGTGCTCTCTGAGAGAAAGGTCAAAGGGTGGGACAAACAGATATCCGCTGGACTGGAGAATTTGGAATTCCTGCCCACCAACAATTGCAGCACGAGTACAAGAAGGACCATGTGCATAAACACCAAGAGTTGCTTTCTAAGCAGTCTCCCATCAGGTACTTGTATTCTTACCAAATCAAACAACTATCCACAATTTTCCCACGTGAAACAATGGAAGTCTTACTCGGCTATTAGGAAATATAAATGTACACTGAGACAGGCATGTACTGGCATTGTAACAGATTACTGAAGAAACGAGGTAGAAATCCTCAGAAAAAGAATAGCTGTACAGCTTAGCGGCCATGGGTAACAGTGTCCAACACTGTCAAGACAAATTTCCATTTGAATTTCACTGGCCATTCATTACAAACACTGCCCGTGTGGTATTGATCCACACTGATCCTTGTTACAACACCGACAGCTAACCTCAAACATGCGGTGGATGCTGCTCGGGTGTGTGCTGCCGGATTCATCCGGCCTGTGCAGCCGCCATATTGACTCGGGCACTATAAACAAGGCCAGCAATTTACTAGCACTATACAGGGCAAAGCAAATGGCCGCGACCAGCATGGCAAACAGACGTGTGCAAACACTCACTGTGACTATGTGGGAGAGACAGAAAAAAAAAGTTGCCTCTTATGTTTCTCTTCCGCTCCTCCACATGGCTGGCTGCACTCAGGGCCCAGTTCCCTGTAAGCAGCTCAGTCTGGGGGGGGTGGTCTTTGGAAACACTTGACCCGCCTCTGACTAGAGATGCAAGCCAGGTTCTGAGGAAGGACTTTACATGGCTGTGCCCTTCCCCCCCTGCGTAATGGAACGAGGAGAAGGGAAAGAAGACGAGGGAATCGGACAAGTTATCACTCATCATTCACAACGGTTGACAACGGCTTCTGTGTTGAGTGCTGGCCTGTCACCTGTCTCTGTTTACTGAACAAACAGCGCCGGCTAGGGGAAGAGACATGTACATGCGGAGAGAGAGAGAGAAACAAGCAGGCCAGTCTGCCTGCACTGCTTTGCAAAGATGAACATTGATCGAGCCGCGCTGACTGCAAACACTAATTCGTGTTGCTGACATCAGCCTCCTTCAACTGCAGGTAATCTATTCCAAGGGATGCTAACAGCTAGAACTCCAATCAGCCTGTGCACTGAATTCATTCTGGTTATGCAGGCGGGTTCACGTTTTAGTTACAATCCTCACCATCTCTCGTGAGCTCTCCACACGCACGCATCTCATTTGCTGCGACAAGCAAACCCCCCCCACGCTCTCTCGTATACTCAGGCCATGTTTACTCAGTCCTCTCTGATTCTTCCAACACCACTCTGCAAACACCATTTGCTTGTGCAAACAGCGCCTCTCTCCACAATTTTGATTGCCCACCAATTCTGGCATTGGCCTCCATTATGCCCTGGCAAAATATTTGCGCTGCCATTTGTTAAATTTTAAACAGTGGATTCGTTGGGCTGACGAATAACACAGAGGCGTCCGAGGACAAGAGGCATATTAACGCCTGCGATATTTAAATCTACCTCTGATGATTCCAGGAGCTGGCTTATTTTCCAACTACTTAACTGACAATCACTTCACACAACAACACAGGATTGTCCTTTCGAAAGGGCTGTTCTAAATAGTTCGCCACAAAACAAGTCTGCCTCTCTAGGGTATTATGTCCGTATCGTCATTGTGATAATATGGCAAGAGGGTTGTTTATTTGTTCTGGACGGCTTCTCCTTTTGTTGTGCCCTGCTCTCAGATGTGTTGTGTAGCTGGACTTTGGAAGCCAAGCCTGCGCATGTGGTCTCTCAAACGTGTTTTTGTTTCAATATCTCTTGCATGAAAACACCATAAATATACTCCAACTCCATTCTAATATTTGCTCTGCACTTTCTGTATGCTTGTCATACAAACATACATTTTTTTCCTGAAAGGGCTTCTCGCAAAATGTAACTCCCCAAATACATTTCATTTGACAAGAGACTGTTAAATTTACATAACGACATGATGTGCACGTATTTCCTCCTCTGGGGCTTATTTCTGCTGCATTTTGAAAGGCAGGAATAAACAGTCTTTATATCTGTCACTACGAATTTAATCCTTGCTTCCAACTGCAGTCTTTGAAATTGTGCTTATCTCTGAGTAACTTGATAATTTAGGCAAAATAAAGCAGAATAATTCAACACTGTGAATGTATACTGAGCAGGCACATGAACAAAAAAAAACAAAATAAAATAAAATTAACAAGGAACTCGTAAATTTGGATCCTGGTAGATCTGGTTAAATTACATCTGACAGATTTGATTACAAATGCAGCCAACTAATTGGGAACATGGATCCATGTACGTGGATACAGAAAGCATGTAGAGTCAGCCGACCGCATCGGCTAATATTGCTGCTGTATCCAACCAGAACAGATCGGGGCGAAACGCCAGCCAGCCACCAGGGACAGCGGACTCATCCCGTCCCAGCTCTTATTCCGGTGACACCTAAGAGCGGGCCCGACGATTGGTCACGTTCGATTAAATGCCATAATCGCCCTGGAAAATAAATTACCCCTGTAGACTGCATGCTCGCGGATGCGCATCATTACAATCGACGGGCCGGTAATCAAGATCCCTTGCCAGACTTGTTCAAATGGTCCAACCGGGGCAGCTGGTCCTCATGAATAATTAACAGCTTTTTCACAACCGCAAATCTGTTAGCTGTCGTCCGCCGTTATTATAAGCAAGCAAGGCAGAGAGAGAGAGACAGCTCTCCAACGGTGTGTTGGACCCTTGTCCTTTTTTTTTCCCTCAACAAATCTAGGCCATGGATGAATATGCAATTAAACTTAAGTGGGAGGGAGAGAAGTAGACAAGGAAATAAAAGAGGGAGAGAGAGAGAGCTCATGTATTATTCAGGAAGACCGCTGGAGAGTAATTGGCATGGATGTGCGTGTTCGTGTAGTGGGCTGACGTGGGTCTAGGTTTGCACTGCACGTCTTAATGGTGCTTGAATGTCAATCAAGCTATCTTTGTGCGCAGGGTGTACATACTCGGCATCCGTGGAGCACTCTCACGGCAAGCCATCTCAAGGGCCGTGGCTACACTATGAAAACACCGGGCCGCCGATACACAATATACATGTATATATGCCGGGGCCCAAGACGGTCACGGAAAGCGTCGTTTCCGCCCACACCAACCAATGTGCACCTTCACTTTGACTCCGAGCTTAAGGACTGGCATTG
This sequence comes from Acanthaster planci, assembly GCF_054643075.1. Lineage (NCBI taxonomy): Eukaryota > Metazoa > Echinodermata > Asteroidea > Valvatida > Acanthasteridae > Acanthaster > Acanthaster planci. The sequence continues at coordinate 11,242,350 of NC_141781.1, forward strand.
TCCGCGTTGACAGAGGCCTGTAGTTGCCAGTAGAGGTGCTGTGGAAAGGTGCTAGAAATTTCGCCGCCATTTCACACGGCAGTGCATGATGGTGAGAAGGAGAGAAAAAAAACCAAGACGGGTCTAGTTACAAATGGGAAAGTTGGAGAGGTGTACACGTAAGTGTGTGAGGCAGAGTGGCTCAATGGTGTCATGAACGAGCAATACTGAGGCAATCTTTGTGCATGGATAACGCTTAAAACCACACTCTGACAAAAATGAAACGCAACTTTCATTCACGTAACAAATGTGATACAAAATGAGAAGCAAACTTTTGAAGCACAGTCAATCTGACTACAACTTGGAGTAGTATTATGTCACACGGTCTCATGGAGGATATGTCAATCTCTGTGAATGTAACACAACAGCTTCCCAAGAAAAATAACATCCAAAGTACATATATGTAGAGTTTATATCATGTTAGCTTTGTACCATACAAGTACATGTCACAGATACATGTTAACACAGTGGGGAGCATACTGAGCTGTTGTTATGATAGAAGTACTCTGCTCTCATTAGGTCATACATGTACATGTGTGTACATGTATATACATGTACAGTCCATGTACATGTGTGTACATATATGTACATGTATGTACGGTACGTGTGCTTACATTTTCCCACTCAGCCAGGAAATCTACATCAGCAACTTGATGAGGCACCTGACCTCAAAAATTAATCTGAATGTCAAAACGAACAAATGAGATTTGCTGTATACTCCTGTGGAAAGTATATGCTGTCAACTGCCAACAGTAATTTCCCACTGCCTTCTGTGCTATAAGGGTCACCTGCGTTTTGTACAGGAGGTCACTGACAATCTGGTAAGTTGATGCACAGTTACCTGAGTTTGCTCACAAGCTCTCCAGGCCTGAGACACTGCTGCCAGGCTGAGTTCACTGTGATTGAGTTCGCTGGCAAGCAAGAGTCCATATTTGACATTTACAATAAATAATCCTCCAATCACTGAGAGAGGTGGGGGGCACCGGGAGAGGGGTGGGTGGGTAGTAGGATGGGAAGCGGAGGGGAGCACACTGTGCCAACAATTTTATATTTGTGTGAGGATATTTGCCCTGGTATTCCAATCCATGCGCCGGTCAATATTGCTTTTGCATTTGTATGGTGCACTCAACTTTTGATGAGAGAGCGCAGACTTCCTTCCCGATCCCGACCAATCAATGGATCCACCTCTGGCACACAGTCCACTAACTGTTTGGACTCACATGGCTGTATTACAATAATTCCTATTACAACAATCACAATGTACATCCGACAAACCTGAAACTGCTTGGTGTACACAACCTCGTCCCTGAACAACATGCAGAACGAGATGTAACCTCTAACCCACACCCTTCAGGGGGGTCTTCTCTTGGGCCATTATATCAAGTTTCTGGGCTGTCTGTCCAGCTACCGGCATGCACCACACCTCAGTGGTTATTGAAACCTCCACACTCCACCGCCTCTCCGTAATATTTCCCAGACACCCCCCCCATAGCTGCTGTGATTGAATTGGGTCAGTGGTTGACAGGCAGGACTGCATTCCACCTTCCCTCTTTGCTGATGACAGCCAATGTAATTACAGGCATTGCAGGGAGAGAGGGGAAATCGAGAGACCCCCCCCTCTTCAGATCAATTAGAAGTGGAGGGGGAGTGGACGCACACTGACAAAAATCAACCTTCAGATTCAGACCTGCAGAAGCACAACAGAGTTGAAGTAAAGGCTTACAGCTCGGCTGAAGCCATCCTGCGTACAGCTGGGATTGACTGGGAAAACTGACATGTGTATTCAAGATTGCACAGTGTTAAAGTGTAACTGTTCAAAGACTGATCCAGGGGAATTGTGAGAAACACTCACAATATTACATCTGATTCCTCTTCCTAACCTTCACTAGTTAAACACAGCCAATACTGCGATAAATGTCACCCACTGTTGCCTTCCCTTCCACAAAGTAACAACAAAATCCTTCCAGAAACAGCTTTGCTATTCACACTTTTAATTGGGTCCATTTTAGATGCTTGCTTCCAGTTTTCCACGAATTGCTAGCTCTGTTTCATTAAAGTCCAATCAATCATACCGGTAGCTAATGACACAACTACAGAATGAAGGGCACCAGAATAACGTATGAACATAATCACAGTACTGATTTGGTTTGAAGAAATTTATGGGAACTTTCTTAAAGAGACTATTTGGGGAGGGGCTGGGGTAGTTACACATTATTGCTGCCAGTATTGCTTATTCAGCAAGGTCATAAAGAGGGAATGTGAAGAGCACCAACATAGCAATTCAAAAGCAGTTAACCAGAGTTTTATACTGTATAATTCGTTATTCATTTCAGGAAGAGACAAAGTGGCCCCAAATCATGCCCTTTTCAAATGTCTGTTTTCTGGTTTTTTTGCAAAATCAACTAAATGTAGGATATGTGATGCCTACTACTGTACTTGGTGTAATCATTTTTACAAAATCTACTGAAATAAGCCGTATCACAATGATCTCTGTGGGGCAAAGTTCAACTAAACTGTATTGTCTTCCACAGGTACATGTATGGCTTTGCATTAAAGGGCAAAACCATGGGCAAAAACTTGTTCTACAAGTTTCACGAAGAGACAAAAGTCACACGAATTTTAGCATTTTCACAAACAGATAAAAGTAATTGTTTCCAAATAAACAATTTTAAATGACTTCAATTAACCATTATTTTGTACTTTGAGTCATTTAAGATCCTTTCTTTCCTGAAGTAACTTTGGTTAAGTCAAAGGAATGCTACCAGTAGGACTATACTGGGGAAATTTATAAGCATTTCAAATGAGACCAATTATGTGATTTTCTCGAAAGCTAGGTTTTAATCTCTGGTGAGAAGCTTGTCTCTTCATGAAAATAGTAACAAATTACTCATGCCTTCTTCAGTCCTTCAGAACTGGAAATATTAGAGTTCCGGATGTAAAGAACGTACGGTAGGGGGACTTTTGCCACTGTTCAACAAAACTGAGAATTCTGGACAAAGTTCTGGTGTCTTACCTGTTTGTGCATTTCCACATTCAGGCCATAGGACATCTCATAATACTGTAAAATGAAGAAATACGTGGAAATGAAAATTCCCTTTATTTCTGTACAGATACATACTTTGCAGTGCTCCCCAATTTGATTTACTCACATTCACTTATCTCAAACACTTTCTGCCTAAGATGAAAGCAGAGTTAGCTGTGCTAAATGGAAGTGTACCTGTTGGAATCTTAGAATTTAGGCGGAGTTCGGGCGGGTTGTTCTCATATGTTCAGGAACAGCTCGAATTGTTGTTTGTAAGTCGGCTGCTTGAATGCTGGGAATGTACAACCGGTTATCGCTACTAGTTACTTGAAGCATGCAAGCAACATGCAACATGGCGGTGTCCTTGTACATTCTTCGAAAGTTAATGTTTGAGCTAACATCTTTTCCATTAAAAAAAAAATCATATCTGTCATGGAAAATTATAGATGTTAATTGTGCAAAACTTTCCATGGTCTCCAAAACAGTTTTGTAAGCCATCTCCATAGTTTTTGCAGCTTTTCAAAAATCAAATCTCACAAGTTTTCCCGTGTGTTGAGGAGGTGGTGTGTGAACCTTTTCCGAGAACAGTGTTCTTGGGTCATGTTCCTGCCGTTCGAGTGCGAGAATGTGAAACCCATGTCAAGAACAGGCCGCCCGAACTCGACCTTAGCGTCACCAAGAACAGACAAAAGTATCTCATTCTTCTATAGAGAGTGCATGGCAAGCCACATTTCACGCAGGCATACACACCCATGTCAGCAAATACATGTACATTTTCATTTTTAAAAACTCCAAAGGCAAAAAGTAATTACATTTGGAAAACTCACATAATTCATTTAAACATGTTACATCTGGTATTGAAATACAAAAATCTTGGTTTGCTATCAATCTCATGGTTCTGACTAAAATAGAACTTGCGACCTACATGTATGATGAATATCCATTGAACAAATACATGCTGTAAAGAGATTCCTTTTTTTTTTAAATGGCAGCAATTATAACAACAGGTTCATGTGCTAGCTGTTGACAATACGGTTTACACCTCATTGGAAAATGACTCTGTCTTTCCAGCCATTTTACGAGTGCTGAGAGATTGATTTGGCCTTGATGTAAATAGCTCTCTCAGAAAATGAGGGTAGATGGCCACAAAGTTGATTTCACACATGACTTCACTTCAGGTTTGTGAAGTTAAAAAACTGCACAACGGGCATAAGCTTTTCACACTGCAGCTTCCAAAAATCCAACCAACAATTAAAAACTGAACCATTTGAATAACTTGCCAGCCAAGGTGTATGGGCCTACATGTACATGAATATGTACATTAATAACAGGCTTGCAGTGAACTATACATCCATTTTCCTTCCCCGATGATACATTGTTGCATGTACACAAACACCGAGCGATCTCGTCTTCATTAATTAGTCATGGATATTTATGCACTGCCAAATGGGTTCCTTGAAATTTGTTTACTCTTTCAGTCTGGCTGACAAAATGTTCATGGACAAATATTGATTTTTTTTTACGAAGGGTGAGGGGATTATGGGTTTGAGCTCCATTTTCTTGTCTCTGTTCCTAGCTCTATGGTTTAATGCAGACTGTAAGCTGGCTTTTTAGCCAACTCAAAAGTATTGAATAGAGCTACCAAGTCAAGTCTGCGTGTACATGATATAAATAAACAAAGGCAGTATGTTCCCCGATCATTTAGAAGAGGTTGTAAATTGGCAGAAATGACGCCAGAGTGTAGGCAGCTGGCATTTCTCTCATGAGTTTGTGTCTCTAAACAGGCAGAAGTCACAAAATCTCTAGCGAGACCAGCAAGCCAATCAAGCTATGCTGTAGTGCCACCGTATCCTTTGCAAAACATACGTATGCACATAATTGTAAACATGAAGCCCTGCACGGAAAGGGGATAATTTTACCAATGCACTTACCATGACATAATGTCGCTGCATTTCTGTCTTTTCTTGAGCCAGTTTTTCACATTCCATTTTTAGACTGGATACAGAAATCAGAGAAATAGAAATTGGCAACATCATTTTCAGGTTGAAGGATATAGCTTATCCATAATACTTAGGAGAGATCCCAAGTTTGTACCACCAAGGATGTCACTGTCTTTTTAACACGTAGCTTTTCTCATGGATATTCAAATTTATGAATATTCAAAACTGGAGTCACTGTCAAGTGGCCCACTGCAGGCTCCCAAGACCCCAAGTGACCCCGCCCCTTGCCCCCATGCAGCTTGGGAATTGGTCAAATTACCAGTCACTGACTCAGCCAGCGGTGGTTCCAGCCCCTGGGGCCTCGGCAGTGTTTATTATTACTGGAATCACTCTCCCCTCAATGATTTGTAAATGGCTGGTTGTAAATTTCATCTGACATTCCTTGACCATGTGATATGTCACATGTGGCCAGCCTAGTCTAAAAATACAAGGGGGGAAAAATTGTTTCTGGGTCTCTCATTCAGCCTAAAAAAAATTGTATGTTGAGAAATGCCGTTACTACAAAATGACCCTATTCTCCTTTTATGGAACCTTGGCAAAAAAAAATCACACTGGCACCCGCTGCCATTTTGAAACACAAAACCTACATGAAATAAGTTCAATGAAATAATCAACAAGAAGTACCAATTTTCATTGGAAAATTGCTTTCGCTATACCACTCAAGTGGTACACAAATTCCAGTAACTTTAAGCAAATTCTGACATTTGTTTTTGTTTTTTTTATAGGGGAAGGTGTTAAGTTGGGTTAGCTTGTTTGATGTCCTAGCGATTGTGGCAAGGTTTTACAAGGAAAATAACATTCTTCAAACTCTGTATAATTGACAAAGTGCATCAATCACACCAGTCGCTTGTCACAATTTGTAAGCAATACGTGCATTCATCTGCTTTCCTGTCAACTGTGAAAAAAGGCTCATTTTCTCTACTGCCAATACTCTTATCAGCCCTACTCACTCTTTGGAGTTGAATTCAGGCCCAACCGGGCAACCGTGGGAAAAATACAACACAAGGAATTTTTCAAGCAAAAATGCTTCCACTTAAATTTTTTTGGGAGGGGCGGTTATTTTCTTTCTCAATGAAGTTGAAGTTCAAGCATACCAAATAACACTGAGAATTTATCCACAAACTAAAAATGCAAACCTTGTTACAGTATTAGGCCTATCTAAAAAAGATGTTTATCACAAGTTCTGATCAGGGCAAATGTTTGCTTCATCTGATAGTGATATCTTGAAAAATCTTAGGTACAGATGGGACTGGTTGTTTATTGATATTCATCCTGTATACTAGGCCATTGTTTCAAAAAGGTTTGATAAGCTATGACTGGGTATGAGTGCTTTACTTCAGAGACACCAAACTCTTCCAAAATTTACGCTCTTGACCTTTTGACTCTGTATGACCTCTCACCTGTGATACTGAGCTTGGAGGAAACTGAATTCCTCCTTGATACGGTCACATGACTCTGCCACCGTGAACTTGAAAGGTTGACCCGGCTGGTGGGGTGCCTGCATATCATACAAACGAGAATGGACAATAAAGATGGAAAGGGGAAACGAAGCACTAATTGCATTTATTTTATGTCCTTAACATGTTGGATGGGACAACTGGCTGTTGTTAACCCCATTTTCCCATTGTTCTATAAGCTCTCAATCTGCACCAGCTGCCCACAACTTAAGGCAAAACTGCAGGTACTGACAGCTTCGATTGAGGCCTACCTTGCCAGTTCAGACAATGTCCAGGCACTGTCCAGGACTGTTAGTCATTTTCTAATATTCTTCAGCCCAAGGGCACTCCACTGGATCTACCCTTTTTACAGGACAACTGGGACATGTCTTCAGAAATACATGTACTTCAGTGCGCCCAGCCCGCCGGCCAGTGCCACACATGCACTGACACGGCAATGCATTGTGCGCGGCTATTTCCTTGCTCAGTAAACTGTGCCATTCCAGTGATACAAGATACACGTGGACAGTGTGCACACATAAATTACAATGATAAACCTAAAACACCGCGTAGCCTAAGCTCCACGAACACTCTGAACCAAAAAGACAAACATTAACCCTACTAACTAAAGGGGCCATGGGTCCGCATAAACATGGCCAAAAACATAATTGTGGCAAAGGGAGCGTTCCAAACAAGCACGGTGATCTGTACAAATAAAATCAACAACGTGATGTGTGGGCGCAATGGATAATCTGGTGCAGGTCGAAAATTGATACATCATCATCATGTCCCGGTCCATAATTTCACTGAAAACAAGACACTAGATTCATGTACGCAAGACTCGAGCCAAGAAAAGAAAAACCTGTTTACACTTACCGGATGTCTGCTTTGCGGGTACATGGCTTAATTATGATCCACCGGAAAAGATCGAGGTGAAAGAATCGCTGGGAAATCGCCCCGCGAATTGGTTGACCCGCACAGAATGAGGTCCCGGACTCCACGATATGTATAATCACACAGTGCGACGCGACGCTCTACGTACCGCTGCTGTACGTATCCCCAATGTACTGTACATGTACGTGTACACTGCAACAATTGCTGCAACGTTATTTACCATCCAAGGAAACAGTACGATCCCAATGTAAATTCCTGCTAGAAAACACGAAACAACATGGTGGAACCCACACAGGATACGTCTGCGGTGCTGTTCAAGGCGTCCACCAGAATTTCTCACGTTTTTCGCATCAGGCAAAGGGGCAAAAATTCACCGAATTATGGTCGAGAAAAAAGACAAGCTGTTAAGATACCACACACACAAAGTGATCTCAACGCCGCTCGACAAAGAGCCAAATGACATAACCATATATGGAAAATAATTGATTGGCCGTATCACTGAAAGCAATCAGACGTGACCACTGAGAGAGCTGCAAGTCACCGACCAGACGTGCACAGTAGCTGACTCTGTCCAGGCTAACCAATCAAAGCGAGGCATGGGGTGATAGTCACGCCCCGTCGGTGATCGGTCCCAGCCGGGTAACGTGGTCCGCCGTTGACAAATTAGCGGTGGGCCCGCCCACCACTTATCCGCGGAATGCGGGCATGCAAGCGGACTCTGTTAGTACACGGGTTTTGAGCTGATTTTTGAGTCAGCTGTGTATTCTTAGGCTGGGGCAGGGAAACAGTGAGGCCCCTGCGGGATTACCAACCCCGCACAAAGAAAGGAAAATTATCACCTTCCCCTGAGGGCTTGGCTGCCACACTAGAATGATAAGACCTTCCAGAAACCGTGCGGCGGGGCGCTACCTCTCGCTCGCCCTCATTTATTAAAAATAAACATCTGCGCTACAGTAATGTACATGCGGACTAGCCATGAAAAAACATGGCAGCGGTGTGCGAGGGGCCCAGGCGAGGGGGTGAAGCCTGTGCAGATTGCAAACCAATCAAATCTTGTTTGCGCGCTTGATATTCACGATGTTACCACCTGAAATCGTATATAGTCCGGGCATGGTTCGAGAGTTGTTCAAATAGCTGACAATATTAATATCATTCAACGAGTATCAAGTCCAACACGAACCTGTCGGCGCAGGAGAGTGATATTGTCAACATGGCCTAGTCCACCAACTGTCATGGACTGGCTCAAAGTAAAATTTCATATTTTGCCAGTTGTCCTTTGACTCAGTTTGATCGATTTCTTCGGTTCTCTTACATATTCATCATTTTTAAAGTTTCGTTTTGCTTTTTGGTGAATCAGTGACAAAGTTCGAATTTAAGGTCAACTATACACACCATTTATAAGTTATTTCATCGAAGTCCACAAAATGACACAGCAACTAAAACTTCGCGAATTTAAATTTATTTTGGACATTGTATTGAAAATAAACAACACACACTCTTCGAATAACGAATATGAAAAAATTTAGCAGTATGAGTTAAAACACTTTCTTACATAAACAAATTTCTGTTGGGGACTCAATGAGTCCAAATTGCTTCAATTCAGCTCTTCGTTCATTTGCCAATGGTTCATCTGTTATTACAAGGCGTTCTGGATCGTCAATGTAACCGCTTGGGCGGGCTAAAAGTTTGCCGTCTTGCCGCCTGCTTTGTCACACCGTTGGCCGAGGGTAGCCGTCAACCTTAATAGAGTAAATTGAACAATGAAGCCAGCCGGCAAGCACTCAGAGAACTGAGACCCTTGGTAGTGTGTGGCATGCATTAAAAAAAGCCCCTGGCGCAACTCGTCAAATAAAACCTAGGTCAGAAAAAAAAAGTTAGGCAAAAAATGCACACAGCCTTTCCGCCGATGCATTCATAATCTGTAGTTTATTATACTCCCGCGCGCTTATTTCTCGCCATTTGAACATGGAGCCTTGCAACTCTGGCCCCCTATGCATCCAGCCATGTCATTACGGAGTCACCAGCTCTGACAATCAGCAGTTGGTGACGAGCCAAACAGACGGAGGAAATATATCATCAAGGGGTTAGAAAAATTCTAGCGGTACAAAGGGGCGCTTTCGTAACGGGCAGACCTGAAATTCGAACCAGTCACGGATCTCGGCGAGATCAGACAACAGCCGTTTATACACGGCACAATCCACACGCATAGCAGAGACCTCGAGTGTTACTTGCGTGCTATTTGCCGGGAATTGCAGTGATGGGAGTGGCTTAATTGTTGTCGATCGTGAGCGCGCTCTTTCTATTGGTCAACCTTAATACATCTCATTAATTCTTACGGTGACTTGCTCAAACTGGCATTTGCGAAATACGGGACTGCAATATTAAACGTGTCGATTCCTAGCTGCCAGCTGAAATATGTGGCCGTACTATCGCTGTTCAACAACACGTTACCGAAGTGGATTCATCTAAAATTTAAACGATTTTTTCTTTGGTGTTCCTTGTATCTTGCGGTAAACAATTTTCCGCCCTATTCATTAATTTTATAATACAAAAGTAGGCAGCTATGACATGAAAAGGTTCCGTCAAAAAAAAGTAGGCAGCTATGACATGAAAAGGTTCCGTCAACATTGCTGTTTTCGTGAGGGAAATAGTCGCCGCACAGTTTACTATTTGCTCCTTTTGATAAAACTCTTCGGGCAATTACACCACTGGAGTATCTTTTATCATATTGCCTTAGGATTACAAACCAGATGTGGGGGCTGCGTCATAACATAATACTGTGAATATTTGATTTGAATATTCTATTCGTAGTTATTTTTCCACAATTTAATAAAAGAAATTGCCAGCCATATAAGCAAAATGAAAAAATGTATATGGTTTCTTGGCCGATTTAAAAGGGAGGAGGCCCCTGAAGATCGATTCTTCCAATTTTCTTGACACTTTTCTTTTCTTATTTTTTTTTTTTTTTACAATACTTTGCATCTAAATGGAGCTGTCAAAGTGCACTAGGATTCGAAATACTGAAAATCTGCACAAGAAAACACGAGGTATGAAATTTTGCGATTAAGATTTTTTTTAAAGAAGCGACGGGAGAATTTTATTTTCAAAAATAAATTTTATTCCATTTTTTACACGGCCTGGAATGTACATGTAATGGTAATATTAGCCTTGTAAGACAGTTAACATTTTCTGAAACGGACACATAAAGACACAAAAACTGGGTCCAATCATTAAGTGGCCAAAAATAATAGTAAAAAAATAACAAGGCTGGAACTTTCAAAGGTACTGGTAATACATAGCCCTATTCATATTTTGTCACAAATTGAAGGAAAAAATATCCAGGGTGTCAATAATACGGGGCCCGATTTTGGAAGGACAGTGTTTCACCACGGCCACCAATTTTCAAACGTTTTTCAGTTAAACCGCCAATACTCTTAACGGTCTACTTTATGTGGTCGCGATTTCCGCTTCATGTATGTATAGGCAGGGGAGCAGTCTGTCGATTATCTAGTGATTTCCATCTCGAATCTCGCGTGTACTTTGGCGTGCAGTCGTAATCATATACGCCCCGTGCACAGCTCCCGTGGATTGGATAGATGACGGTTGCTCCATTCTTCCCAAATCGATGCTGAACAAATTAAAAGACTACCTCGGGTACACGGGGTTTATGCTCCTTGCAATTTGATTGCGGGCGGTGGAGGAGGCGCGGCCGGGACAAATACGGATTGCATGCCCACCGAACGAACCACCAATCAATAGGCGAGGTGTTGTGGCGTACTGATGACGGCCAGACTTCGGGGTGGGGTAGAGTGGGATGGGATGGTACGGATGGGAACTGAACAAACATGTTGCTGCTACACAGACCAAAAGGCTGATCATTGGACAATTTGGAGGAGCTGCGAACGGTGAAAAACGAGTTTTATATAACTGTTTAACACTGCTTAAATTTGAGTAACGAGAAAACTGACCAAGTGAGCTTTTGCTCTTCATCATTATTACTGAAACTGACCAACGTGCTGATTTCATGACACCATTACCAATTCTTTGAACTAAATTAAACCAAACCAAACAAAAATGCGTATTTGATACTGAGAATCACCTCGGTCTTACAGTTATCTGCTTGAAAATTCAGATTTTGAGTGATTATCCAACTCCAGGATTGGATGTAAACGCAACAGACCTCTGATAACTGCCTTGCGCTGATTGGCTGGTCAGACAAGGGCACCACAGCACCCGTGTCACCAGCACAGACGCATGCAGAAACAATTCTATCAACAGGCGCGATCTTCGCTTTCACTTTTCCAATCTGAGAACGGTGCGACCCGTCGGTGATGTGTAGCGCTGTGGGTGCAGAGTGTTAAAAAAAAAAAAAAAACCACACACAAAATGTGTCACCTCAACGCCTGCGCACAAAATCTTTAATCTTGCCAGACTTTGGAGTGGAGGAAAAACCGAGGGGAGAGAAAAAAGGAGAGCGCCAAATTCCACGGGGAAATTTCATTTAAATTCAATCAAATTTCATCCCGAATCCCTGGCTGACAGGCGGGATTTGGGAAACAACCAGCGCATTTCCCGTTTCGCGTTGGGGAGCAAATTTTGCCCCGAGGTCCTGCCGTTTCAGAGGCATCAACTTTGACATTTTGCCCGTTACAAGCCTTCAGCGGTTTCGGCAGTCACCGGGGACAGCGTCTCCCCAAGTCCGCAGCGGTGAACCATAATATAGATGAGAAATTAGACGCCTACTCACGTGTACCCGCCACAGCTTGCACTAATATTAATGCATTTCCCATGTGGGGTATCCTGCCTGTCAACTACACTCATGGTCTTTTTTTCCTTGAGATCAAGACAATGCCAGGAGAGAGCCCTCAGGAGACAAGACTAGGCTAATCGAACACCAGCAACAAGACTCAACCCCAGCTTTGTTGCATAACGCACGGGGACCCGTTTTGATATTAAGTTACTTTTGTAAATGGAAACAATATTTCTGAGGCTACAGTGCAAAGTCCAGAAAGCTGCTTTGAGCAGCCATATATTGGCAAGAAAACATGCTTAGTAATCTTTAATTGAGAATGATGAAATATAAGGCTCGTCCCAAACATTATCACATCATATTTGGGATGGCCAATCTGCTTGAGAAGGAGGAGTGGAAAGAGAAAACGGAGAGGTATTCAGCTTTCAAATTGGGCGACTGAGCCAGGACACTCTGAACACCTTTCTCTACCACAGGTACATCTGTGACATAGGACACTCTGGGGTGTGATGGGTGGATGGGGTGTGATGGGTGGATGGGTTGTGATGGGTGGGTGGGTGTGGAGGGGTAGCAGAAGAGCATAATTTCGAACATCACTGACGAGAGTTGAAAAACAAACAATGACATTAAGCTAGTAATATGAAAACGCATGATGTCACCAATGCAAACATAACTTCACTGAACTAGAACAGCACTGGAATGAGTTACAAGTAATTATGTCTCAACTCTCAAACAATAGCTCTGGCTTCATTTTGAACAACACCTCTCGCATGCAGCATAATTTTCTCCATCCAAACAGGATACACAGTCTATCAAAATGAGCCGTCTCCATAACAAACTCAACCAACGACTTTGATTTCTCACTGACAACCCAAGATTTTTGTTGCGGTGATCTTATCATCATTTTTTTTTTATGAGATGAGATTTCTGTAAAGTGAGCTAAAGTGTTTTTCAAAAATCGCAGCTTCGCTGTTAAGCTGTAAGGGCTGTCCAATGCATCAAATTAACCAATACTGAAACACATCATATTACCCTTTTGGTCGATGCCACTCTATACAGGACAGCTTTCACAGAAAATATATAAATAAATTATGGACAAATCTATGATGCAAAATATACAGCTCAAATACACAGAATAGTTTTATTCCACTTTTCTGTTTTAAGTTGTATTGTAAACTTGTACATATCGCAATGGCTACAAGAATAAAATTGTTGAGCTCTGCACGTCTCATTCAAACAGAAGACACTAACAATATGCTTCAGAATGGTTAGAATCCCCATGTTCAGGCTCGGACTGCTCAGGATGATAAAGCCCCTTTCCGTTACACTTGACTTTCAACTTGGCACAATTTGGACTCGTCGTTAAAGGACTGAGACTTTGACCTCGGAAGAACTATATTCTCAGAGAGGATGTTGGACTTGATAGATAAACCTGACAATCACATGGATGACACTGTCAAGGTGCTGCTCGATCAAGCTTGAAGACCAGTCAACGACCTTTTTGCAATACTAACACCTCAGAGGCAAGAATTAAAAGACATTTTCCCCTAAACTCTGAACATCACTTCTAACACAGACCTCCCGAAAAGAGTCCAACAGGGGTGGATCTAGGAATAGTTCAAGGGGGGTCAGGCCCCTAAGAGGTTTTTGTATGTCCAAATGTCGTGGATAGGTAGACACATATTCAAATGCATTACACTGTTACTAAAGACTAGAGAATAATCCTTAGAGGATGGCATCTTTTTATTATTACAATAATTGTTATTCCAGTTTAAATATATACATATTTCTTTGTCAGGGTGTGGGGGGTTGACTCCCTGCCCCATTCTGGATCTGCACCTGTCCAAGGATCTGAGGACCAAGATTTAAGGACCTCATTCTGAGGACTTATCAGCTATCAAGTTAACCTAGAAAAAAATGACATGACAGAAAGATCCACTTCCCTACTGAAAAACCATTTCATGCAACTAACCCAGCCCTCACTACCCTGACATGGAAGAAAGCCAGGGGAACAAAAAAGGCAAACAAAACAAGTAATTATCATTGGGTGTAAAAATTCTTTTGCAAACTGAAGCAGTCAAAGCCCCCGTCCCCCTTTTTTGGCTGGGCACTGACAACACAGATGAGACAGTGGGCATTTGTGCTGGTACATGGGCCATTATTTTCCATCAGACAGTAAAACCCCATAGCATGCCGGGCATGACAGGCGAAGATCAAGCCATTAATTTTCAAGAGGCGATTTTTCTGTTTTTTTTTTTCTTGGGGGGGCTCAACATAGCCAGGTTTTTGATGGCTTCATGTGACAACCTAAGTGCACCTGCAATTTACGATGAGTTAAATTGCAGGGTAGGTTTCAGGATGTGCTACAAGCAGGAACGACCATTTCCTTTTTTTTCTACCGTAAAAAAAGCCTCTTCACAGCATTTTAAGTTGATGTTGTGACAGAAAAAAAAAATTCAAAATATTTCTGCCTTATCTATAAAAAAATTGGATATTTTCCAAATTTGCTCCTGATAGTAGATATGTTAATAATTATGACGGTGCTCTGTTTTGCATCTGTTGCCTATCCCTTCTGGGTCTAACTCAGCTTTTGATTGAAAGCAGATTATTACTAACAGGGTTTTCTGTTGCATTAACACAATAAAACAAGGCCAGTATCTTTTATCTGATATAGATAAAGCTGCATGAGGTTGACCACAGACATTCTGATTTTTGGTACGTCACTTCTTTCAGGTGGAAAAATTTCTAAAACAGTTGACAATTGGTGGATTTTTTTTTATATGGGGTGAAGATTCATCACTGAGCTAGTCATGGAGTTCTGCAGATTGGGAAAAGAAATTCCACCGAAAACTGACAGTTTGATTCTCACAATGCCTCTCCTGATATTCCGCATTGAATCTACAACTGACACATCGGTCACAGAACATCCCTGTGTTCAATTTTCAATTCTACATAGAAATAAATTTTGTCAATCCTGAAAGTCTATCCAAGCTCCTTCCGAGAGGACTCATAATTTTATTTTTCACCTGACATTATTGCATTTTGGATCTGTCTGAGTTGCTTTGCAGTCTTTTTGGTGCTATTCACATTAAAAGGCAGTGTTAGGCTGTTTGATCATCAGTATGTTGACTGCCCCTTCTGCTGTCTGGGTGGAAAGGCTTGGCTCTTTAGTTCTATGCTTTGTGACCTAGTGCAAGCAAAGTGGACAAGCTGACTCTCTGGTATGATTCCCAGGAACTATTTTGGCTCTGAGTAGATAGGCTGACTTGGTGAAGCTATCCATTGGAATGAGCAGCTTGGCTGCATTCTCAGCAAGGTGGATGGGCTGCCTTGGTGGCGTTTTGCACTTGACTGGTTAATCTTGGCTGTGTTCTCCAAGGGGATTGGCTGACCTGATGACGCTATCTGAGTGGACTGCTTATTAAACCTGATGATGGTATCCAAAAGGAGTAGTTGACCTCTGATGGTGTTACTCTGAGTGGACTTGTTGCTTGACAGTGCTTATCAAAGTGGATTGGTTGAGCTGGTGACGCTATCCACGTTGAGTTGTTGTCTTTTGATAATGTTACTTGGAGTAGATTAGTCAGTTAACTATGAAGCATGGTTGACTTTGAGATGGACAGCTGGTTCTTGGAGCCATCAAAAGCATTTTCCTACAAAATATGAGAAGTACAAATTGAAGATATAGTTGGAGTTATTTGTATAATCTTAAGTTAGCTGTAACATTCTGATTACAACGTATACAAGGGACAGCGAAGGTAAAGCTGAGTCCTTCATCTTGTTACCTCCCTAAATTCAATCCCATTTTCATCCAGACAACGAATTGATGTTTAGAGGTAGGCCTTCCTTTACGGTACAAGTCTTTACTGTCAAAGAGGTTTCAGATCCCGCAGAATCAATCACCATGACAAAAGAATAGCACAGTCCTGATGCATTTACAGAGAAAACCGGTGATTATCATATCAGCTGCCCTTCTGCAGGAAGTACAGTGCAGAACAAATATTTGTTATTTTGAGGGGTCTAGGGGCCTCGTGCAGCATGCATGTAAAGTGATAGGCCTTCTTGATATTCCTGCGGTAAGGTGAGCTCATCCCCACAGTATTTTCACCCCTCTTCAGTTGTTTAAAGAAGTGTGCAGGATGAGTCTTCAAAGGAAATCCGATGCCAAAATATCAATAGAACATTTGCATGTAACCGAGCAGACAAAGGAACCGGGACTAAACAAACCTCCCAAAACCCCTCAAAATCTGGCAGAGTACAAAAATGTGATGCCAGTAGATTCTGAGAGGCGGGAGGGCTGTGAGTTGAGGGGGGACCTTGGGGCTGTTTTCAAGCCCAGGGTCTGATCACGCAACCGAGAAGCTAAGAGCTAAGGGTGAAAATTGCAGTGTGTGTGTGTGTGTGGGGGGGACGATAACTTCACATGAACACAACAGCCGCTACTAATTATACGCACAATATCCAGCAGCAATCCTTTTTTAATGTAACCCCCAAAATATTGAAGGGGCTATACATAAGCTTTTTTTGGGGGGGCGTCATCTGACACTGGGTAAATACTCTCTAACCCCTACAAGGGCTAAGGGATTCAACCAGGCCAAGGGATTAAACCAACATGCAGCAGCACCAGGGGTGATGTAACCTTTGTGTGGAATACTGTCCGCTGGCGGGTATGGTAAGATTGCTAAAATGGAATAAATTAACTAACAAGTTTCATACTCCGGATTTTGACAGATACAGAAAAAAACACGCAAACCAGTTTTGAAACTGTGTAAAAACCTGCTTTGAAACTAGAAATATGCCAAGCGTAAACAAGGAAATGAATAATATGTATTTCTAAATAGAAACAAAACAAACACACACCACAATACAGAAATCTTGGAAAGGTGTGTAACTTTCAACACATGTTGAAACAATTGTGAAAAGATGAACAAATCCTGTCAACCATTAACTTTCAATGAGTCAAGGAAATTTTTCTCATTCGAAAACTGGTAGAGTAACATACACGTAGTCTGATCATGTAAATGACAATTATGATACACAGGATGGCATAATTCATCATGCACAAATCCCAGCCACCTAGTAATGGTTGTCAAATAATCTCGGGCTTCATTAATAACTCTTGGCACACAACTGTAACAACGCAAAAACATGACGTGGCAAAACCCAACAAGTATTGTTATTAATATTATAAAAAAAACTACGTCCTTGTACGAAATTCCTAGTGTCCTCTCATAATTCCCATGCACTGAATGTCTCTGGGGACAGATACAGTTGGTTACCTTCCTGCCTTGGATGTGGTCCAACAGAACAAACATATACCAGCAAAACTGTTTAATGACATATTTGCATAACACCTGACATTTTATAGGCCAGGTTTGAATGCCTCATGTCAACCACAAATACCAGCAGATTGACCACGTTTACAAAGACAGCTGAGCCACAAAAACTTTCCCTTGCTATGAAAATATTGACTGAAGTTTATTCTTAAAGGTTAAATCAATAACCATTTTGCTTAGTATTTTGTGTGTGGAATGAATATTTGACAAAAAATGAACTTTGATTAGTAGCTAGGAGAAAAATGTCACAAACTCTAAAATAAGCACTGAGTGTGGTGAAATGCAAAATACTTTAAGAAACAAAATCCCGAAAGGACAAAAGATGACCCTTCTGCAGAGGGAGATATTTGTTACTGATAGAAAATAAGGGACTATGAAGTATAATCTGAAGACAGCGCAAGAAAAACAAACCGACACTTAACTCATAAAGCCAGTTAAATCGTTACCATTTTCAACTCAGAAATCATCCCTTTGTCATGCTACTGCAATCAAAACTCACATATCTCCTGAAAGAGACTGGGAATTTCACACAACTACAAATTTGCTACAAAATTAAGAGAGAAAAAACAAAAAGAAGTCAGAATGCCCACATTTCGGAGAGGGGTCATTCCATGAGGTTGGGGCACAATTTGTGACGGTGTCAATTGTTACATGGGTTCTGTAAAACTGAACAGCTATTTCCCTGCATGTGGATTCCAAATTGACATTGTTAATCATATTGCAAAGCTGTATACACAGGTGTGTTATTATTACAGAGAAAATGATCTATTCTACAGGTCATGACAGACGGTAAAATTTACCCATAATAAACAAGGACACCATCACAAATTGTGCCCCAACCTCACGTAATGACACAGAGACAAAACAAAGGCACTGTGAACAATACACGCAGACCACATATCGTTTGGATGAATAATTACATGACCTACACGGCTATCTCATTATTGAGCAAACAGTGGTATCCAGTGACAAAGAGTACACCTCTATGCATGACTAATAACCAAATGGCTCATAACAAGGAAGATCACGGGATAGCCAATCAAATCATTGCTCTTGCTTGAACATACATTAAGTTATCCCCCACAGAAAGAAAGCAAAAAAAACCACCCCCCAAAAAAAACCAACTACCTCCCCCCCAAAAAACCCCACCACCCACACCTATTTTCCAATCCATCAGCTCAAAGACATCAGTGCACCATTAGTGTGTAATATTTCACGGCGAAGGGATGAATATTCTGGCAAAGTGCGCGAATGATCCGCTGTTCCATTTCGAGTGGTCATTATGGCGGCGTATCGCGTGCCCGTACACAGGCGGCACGGGAAATCCAACCCTAAGTCAACACTGGACAAGAGGGCCGGGTACAAAGAGTGTGGATTGCGATTGCTTCCGATATACTCGCCGCTCACCGCTTCGATGCAAATGCGGCGCGGCATACAGATGAGCTTGGGGTGACACAGAGCAAGGCGGGGTGTGGTTCTCCTATACAACCCATCTGCACCGTATTCCCCCCTCCCTCAAGTCCGACAAGCTCCCCCCGCTGCTCAGTAATCATCAATAGCTCTGTTGTTGAGATGATGGGTTTGTTCCTAGCAAATAAGACGTGCAAAGGGCTGACAAAGTGATGCTTTTAATTCATCAACACTTTCCTATTAATCTCAAGATATACAAGTCCGTTATAACTCATCTTTTCAATAACTGCATACATGCGTGCAGTGGGTGCACAAGGGATATCTACTAACCAGCACGCATTTATTAAAAAAATGAACATGGTTGCCACTTAGCAATAGCATGTTCATTACTTGAGCCCCTTTTAGGGGCCGCCAGAATGAGCGCTCAGCAAACAGTCCTTGACAGACGGTTTGGAGTGCCATAATGTACGTCCAGCGAGAACATTAATCACTAGCAGGCCTGTAAGGCACCAGGTACTAACGAGCTACACCATTACCGGCTGCACTAACACGGGTTCGGCGGGGCAATTTATTACGTTACACCATTTTTCTCGGCCTGCTGAGAGCATTCCCGGGTTGGCATGGCGACAGACCTGGCTGGAAATAATGATGGCTTCGCCTCCTATTGACAGGAAATTAATCATGATGGTAACATTCTACAGGGTGGGGGATGGAACGCCATGGCCGAGGTAAATGCATTAAAATGTGATGGATGGGTAGGTGGAAAGCGTTAAACCTGTTTAGAGACATCCACATTTTTCCAATAATGAACGGTTCAATTTGAAGTGTCTAGGCTAACAACAACTGTAGAACTTAAAAGCAGCAGCTAATAAAGGACAATAATCTATTAATTAAAGAATACTGGACACAACTTGTGTCACAATGAGCCACATCTCAAAAAACAATTCACATGTACCATCGGCCATATAGAATAGTGTAACATTACATTCAATGAAGAAAGAGTTTTAGTTTTCTGCACGAGTGAGTCAACAGAGACTCAACTCCATCAGAACACAACATCCCTTCTACAGATGGAATTTTAATGCTATCAGTCTTGCAGTGCCAGTCAAACAAGAGCCTTCCTTTCATAATCAATGAGCATGCATCACCGGTACCGCCCACTAGACACCAGATCAGGCCACCATTTCAAGATCCATCATGAATATTTATTCCGTGGATTGGATGTATCACTCTTGGAAACCAACACCTCACGCATCAATGCCTCGGATGATAATTGGGGGGGGGAAGAGGAGGGGCGGGATTAGAAATGCTTATATTGTGGGGAGGGGGCTCCAAAAAGATCCATTTTAGGAATTAAAGGTAACACGGACATTAATGAATTTTACATGATTTTACATTAATGAATTGTTTCATCAGAATTTGGTCAGTGGTCACAACGCTCCTGGCTGTTAAAATCTTTGCATTTCTCACTTAGTTGGATATACCATGCACAGAGGATTTCTCTTTTGGAGCATAGATTCTTCATTCTTGTCCGCAAACAATGTGAATAAGCCTTTTAGGAGTTAAATTTGAAAAATCTAATGCACCCGTCAAGCTTTTGCAAAGTGACCGCCATCTCTGGAATGAACTGGTTCCTTTGTGCCCTTCCTATCCACAGTGTTTTGGAGCAAGGTGTCCCATGTGTAACTAAGCACAAGCTTACTAAGCAAAAGGTCTTGGGGTTTAGGCCGCATCTGAATCTTTTGTCTAGAGCTAGGCCTAGGTCTTCGCCCCACTGGAAATGTGTGGAGATGCGCAGACAAAAGAGCTAGCCGTAGCTCTGGAAGCCCGTTTCGGACATGGCCTTAGCAACAGTGTCTTTGGTATGGAGAATTCAAATTGTGATGTTCACATGAATTTAAAGAACTCGGTGTACCAGAATTTATCCAAGTTTAACTCGCAAAGGGCTAATACTTGCAACTGAATTCAAACTATGATAGCAATTTTTTCTTTGCTTCCTGAAGTCAGTGACTGTTGTGTACCCCTTTGGAGCGATGTTATCTGGCTTGTCCAAAGCTATGATGAATCATGCACAAACCTCAGAGACAAAATTCTCTTTGGCTACAGATCATGAATATTCATACTCAGTCTTGCCCTCTTGCCTTTCCCTCGCCCACACAGCATTAAGAAACACATGAATATTGCCGAACATGTGAGTGCAGGATAAAGTGGGAAAAGCCAATCAATTATCAGGCCTTGATTTTGAGAGGGGGAACAGAGGGGCAGCAGAGACACTGTACATTTCTCTGACAATGGAATTGTGAATCAAGTGGCGATCACCTAGATGTGATGAACAACAGCGGCGTTTTAATATCACTTTTTCATCAAAAGTGCATTTGCAATTAAAATGAGTCTTTGCAATGCACCTGTTATTTTCCAAACAATCCTTTTTGAATAATTTTGAAGTTTATTTGTGTGTTGAATTATATTTCCAATCTACTGTTTCCCTGTCTTTTTACTATCATCATTGATTGTTCCTTTTTTCTTTTAATTCATTTATTCATCCCTCATCTATTTTGCCCTTCTCAGTTCCATTCTAATGATTAATTTCTTAAGCCAAAGTCTATTGTAAATTTGAATGTCTTGAGCATGTGGGCTGCTCTTAGTGTAAATGAATATATCTATCTGTTTATTCATTTATTCATATAAAAGAGAATAAGGATTTCTTTGTGAAAGCCTGAAATTACAGAAGATACGAGGAGAAATTATAAGCTGGTTAATGTAACTGTGACTTTTGACCATCAAATAAGTGTGTATGCATGTGGATTTTCGTGATTTTACAAATTTAAACATGCAGGAACATTTTGAGACACATTTGCCTCATAAATCAAAGATAATTTCATCAGCCCGCTGGTTGCTAAAGAGTTCGTTTGAAATCTTCAGCGGCAGGAGTTGTAGATGGTGATTGATGTCATAGCTGGATTATGCAGACATGCTGCTGCTCACTGAGCGGTTGCATAAATTTATCAACCAGTTCATGCCACACACTCTTAACTCCCTGAAGGAAAAACAGGCCAATGTACATGTACAGTTCCAAACCATTCAGTTCAGAACAACTTTTTTTTCTGTTGGACGAGAGCAGTATTTTGAGTCTGCACACACTGTATAGGAGTACACACACTCCGCTGTTATCCACTACGCAATTCAGAGCCTGTATTGATTCAGGATCGGTCTGTTATTTGTCCCCATATAGATGGCACTGTGTACCTAACCCAGTGATCCAGTTAGACAGTCCAAGTCTATGAAAAAAAACTCCAGCTAGCGGCAATGCTGTGCTGTGTGTGTATTCTGGAAGCATTAGACAAGTCAACAAGCCTTTCTGGGCAGGAGAGAGGGGAATGGCATATAATGCCGGATTTAAGGGGGGATAAGATCTTGTCTCTCTGGTATGCTTTGCTTTGGTTTGTTAGGTACACAAACTGTAAGATCTTGAAATCGGTGCACAATTTACATGTACAACTCAGGAAGTGCTCCCTCCATTACGGGTGGATTTTCAAGGGCGTACAGAAATTTCGGTGTCTAGTTCACACATGAGAATTGGGGGAAGAGAAAATTTGCAATACTTTTTTGGGAAGGGTAAAAAAAAATCAACGTGTTACAGGGGAAAATAATAGGCAATTGAACATGTTTTTAAGATTTGAGAAGAAAAAGGAGAGTGCTTTGCTGAAACTTGAGTCTGCATGTGAACTGTTCACTGGGATAGTATTTGACTTCTTACGAGCTGGCAAATGTAGCAGGGAAGCAATCTCTTGTAGATGTATTGTCCTAAGCCTCAGTGAATACATTTTATATTTTTGGCCCAATACAACCAAAGTGATGAATACATCCAACGAGTTCAATGTCTACGTTTGACACACTGGGAAACTATTTCAAAACAAAACAAACAGGTGGGGGAAACTATTTGTATAAAGTTCTACTTTGAGTAAGGCTGTGTTCATTTTTTTGTCATGTGTGTGGTTTTTTTCTCTGTCGATGTGTACACTCGGAGTGGTTTGAAAGCTTGTGAAAAAAATCACGTGTTAATCATTGGAGGAAACTTGAACCCTGGGCCTCCTGTTGGCTAGGGTCATTTTTTGAGGAAAACATATAACCAGCAAGAGATGTCTTGTTTGTCAGCGCGCCTCCTATCTCCAACTCAGACAAAAGAGAAGAAAGTTTCTCTCTCTGTCCAAGAGATGATAGTGACAAATGTTCCTCCAACCGAAAGCTATTCAATAATTTACAAATAGTGCCTCCAGTACTCCATCCAAGGAGCCCCACATACCAGCTAATTACCTGGTTGATGGAGATCTCGTCATCTGGGTAAAATGCACGGCCCTGTTTGGAGAGAAAACAAGCAAATAAGGGCGGGCTGCTTCATCCATGCTCTTGGGGGGGAAAGAATCAAAGATGTGACAATGGAGGAAACTGAGTCAGGCCTCACATTATTTGGAGCTGGCCGCTTTGGGTTGTTTGTCTAATGAAATTACACTGAGAACAACCATGGAACAACCCACTTTCTTCCCTAATATTTGATAAAAGTCTGGTCATGTCTTCTCAAGTTGTTGGCATTTTCTTGACTTTGCAGAGACAAAGAGTGCATTTGACTGATTACTCCTGTTCAGGTTGAACCTCTTCATTTCAGATTTTCAGACAGGGCTTGTGCGAATTGACGGAACCAGCTTGAATTAACTGGATGTCAAAACTTGATTACTAGGTCCATACGCCGACCTTTATTGGCCACACTTTTTGTGCAACTCGGTAGTCCCCTTCAGTGTATAGAAACTACATGACATCCCTTTTGCTTTAAATGTAAGGAAAAAAAACTTGACACACATTTTAAAATTGTCCATGGCTTTCTGGACAACCGCAGGCACTGTTAGGTGTACAGGCTTTTCTTTTCATTTCGCAAACACAAAAAAGAAGGCAAGAAGGAGAAAAACTCACAATTTAAATCCATTATGGGGGTGGGACTTGGGGGGAGGGTTGGAAAAGTGGAGCATGTGTGCTGACAGAGCTTCCTCCGTCAGGCTGACAGAGCCCCCTCCATCAATTACATATCTTCAGATTTCTTGTGACGTGTTGCATTTGTTTCACAATTACAAATGAAGAGATAAACCCAAATATTGAACAAAATAACAAATGACATCACAAAATTTTCCCTTAAGTTTAGTAGTGGGTGATAACTCTGGGGGTGACAATCGCTTCTCATATGATATGCCCCTTTAATGCATTCTGCACCCCAACAGATAAACAAACACATGTGTAAAAGTCTGCAACAGCCAGCTCAATACTGTTACGAAAGGCTGCTGTTGGCGTGCGCTACTGTCCCTCGAAGCCAAAACCTACATATGCACCAGGACTTCTTCCAGCAGACTGCCAATCGATGGACAAGATGAAATCTAATTTCATATCGAACCCGGGGGCAGTAGTGGTACACAATGTGGCAATGGATGCTCAGCCACACAGACTAATAGCCGAATTAAAGGGATACTGTGACACTCTCCACTGATGGGACTCCGGGTACAAAAAGCCACTTGTGATTTGTGAGCTCCCCGTGCAAAAACGGCAGGTAACAATGCACTACCAGTACCTGCTCAGCACAGCCATATTTAAAGTTCAAGTTGCCTGTATCCAACAGGTTGTGTACGCAGGACCATCGTGGGGGGGGGAGGAAGGGGTGTGACCATCCCTGATTTACATTTGATTCATATTTGTGAGTGTACTTGTGAAAACCAGGTGGACAGGTGCATCAATAAGTTTCCACAAAGTATGCACAAAGCTGTGGCACATAGACAGGGAAGGAACTGAATGTGATGGCACAGTGGAAAAAGCACTCAAATTTCCCACAATGTTACGGGGAGAGTTTCAATTCATTTAATGCATGACCTACAAGTGGAAGTACACACATTGTTACAGTCAAGTACATGTACAGTACATGCCAATCAGTGTAGTACACAAAAACATACTGTTTTTATTATTTCAATTCTTGGGTGATAGTCAGGCACATTCAAAAGAAGTCTGTGTACAGAAAAAAAGTATTTTACTCTGTAAGTGAAAGTAAAACAAAACTATAGTTGTTGATGAGTGTTTTCAGTGAGGGTAAGTACAAATAAAAAACTCGGCTACAAATAGTCCAACACAGAAGTTGTAGTTGGGTGTATTTCTGAGCGTGAGTACAGAGAAAGGAACTCGGCTACCTGCGCAAGTCTGCCAACACTGTGGTTGTAGTCAAGCTCATTTCAGTGTGTACGAGTACAGAAAAAAGATCTTGGCTACGAGTGCTAAAAATCAAAAGTTGTAGTTGAGTACATTTCCATAAGGACAAGTATGAGTCCAATTAAAGTGCTCCAAGTAAGATCATGAGCAGTACAACACTTGTCAATTTCTGCCCTTTTGAATTCTGTACAAAGAACCGATCAAGCTCCGTATTATTGCCAAGTCACGGGATGCTGAGTTTTGCCTAATTGCTCTTCCGTGCAGGTTCATGTGGCGACCCAACACCTGGCTTGATGGCGTCATGTCCTTGCCAGCATGCCAGGGAGGCATTCCTACATAAATGACATCCTGTAACTGAAACTCTGAAATGCATTCAACAGGATGACGTGCCACTCTTCTTCCGAGGCTCCATGAATTACCACAAATAGGACAACAATCCCAAATCAGTACTACAGATTCCAACCCATATAGCTTACACATCTCTCCCATACAGACAAGGCATGCAGCTGATTACATCCTCTGTGTTGCACGGAGACGCACTGAGGTGATGAAGCGTGGATTGGTATCACAGATTTCTTCCACCTACAATGGGCTCCGTGGAAAGTGTCATGTGCTCTGTGCACCTTCCTTAATATTCTTTTTGCACGCAAGTGTCCCCGGGCTCTCTCTATTAATAGTAGTTGAATATCAGAGAAGTTTGCTGCTTCATTAAAGAAAAAATTTAAACAGTCCTCTTTTGTCGACACCTCAATTCAGTACAGATGTTTATCCTTGGGTGTATATGTGTGTATGAGGTGGTTTTTGTCTTCTTTTCACAGATGACAGCTCTTTCCAACAACATACGTGTATTGCCTTCATGTACACTGTACAAGAATTTTCTTTTCCATGTTATGTGGCCAGTGCCTACTTGTATATCTGCTGTTTAAACTGTCTAGTTACATGTTTTTAGTTTAAAATTTTAATTTGTCTTTTTCATTAGTTATTATTCTGTACATATATTTATATATCAATTCTATTTATTTGATATTATCCCATTTCTGTAACTGGTGTTTTTATGCTGTTGGATGTGGTTAACAAATAAATAAATAAATAAAGCCTTAATGAGTGCATGTGTGAAAAATGCAAGACCACCAGCCAAGGTCCATCAGTCAAGTTGACAAAGAAGTCAGAGAGTATAATCAATCAAAAACATCTCCAAATCACGTTTCATCCCCCCACCAGACTAACAAATATGGCAGTTAGGAATCTCACTAATTCTGCATCACGTAACATCAACAGCGAGCACAGTCCCCCAATCTCTGCACTGCTTTCAACTCAATGCCATCCCCTCCACCATTTACATTTTGCAAGCTTGATAAGAAGGCAGCGGTGCATGACTTAACATGCAATGACCGCAGGTGTCTGTAATGAATTTGACTTTGAATGCTTTGCGATTCATGGTGCAGAAAGTTTTGTAAGCGTAGGATAATAATTAACCATACAGCAATATTCTCCCCTCCCCATTGCCATCAGCAGGCTGTGTGCTGTTACTTCCTCCAGGACATGCTGGCATGCATGAATAAAACAGTTTGCTGCATGGATTAACAGAAACCTTAAAAAGTACATTTAAAGGGAGATTATGCAGTAGACAAGTG
The DNA here is from genome assembly GCF_054643075.1 of Acanthaster planci. Lineage (NCBI taxonomy): Eukaryota > Metazoa > Echinodermata > Asteroidea > Valvatida > Acanthasteridae > Acanthaster > Acanthaster planci. The sequence goes on from NC_141781.1 coordinate 11,269,108, forward strand.
GTGCAGTAGTGAAAAACTCGAAAAATTACTCTTCAAAGGCACTGCCTCCCCAAAATAAATTAATGATAATTATTTACAAAATGTCCTAAACTGCACAGCCATAATTCATCCAATCGTATGCCGATAACAGGTCAGGTCACCGGAGGCAGATGATGACGAACGAAAAGGAAATTGTTGCAATGACCCTTTCGCGAGTTACATTTGAATAAAATATGGTACACTTACCTATCACATTGCACATAAACACTGTTGCTATACCTCCTGATTCGAGGAAAACTTTTGCATAGCGACCACCATCTCTGGAATGGACTGGTTCCTTTGTACCCTTCTTACCCACTGAAAATAGTGTATTGGAGCAAGGTGAATCACGAGGTAGCAACAGTGTGTCTAGCAGAGAAAATTCAAGGTATGTTTAGGTGAAGTTAAAGAATTTGGTGTACCAGATTCTATTAAAATTTAGCTTGAAAAGGGCTTATTCATTTGAAGAGCCTGGGACTTGACTTAGCACACGATGAACCTTCACAGACTAGTGAACTCTGCTGTAAACTGAGTCAGGCCGAGAAAATTCCAACTGAAACACCGTTAACCCCCCCACATATCCAGGCAATCGTTTCCATTCTAGATCAACATCTGTTTTGAGATCAGGACCCAGTTTGGTGGCTCTCTGCTGCTTGCATACAGACACTGTACACAAGCCCAGGCAGGCAATTCAATGTTAACCGCATGCGCATGTATACCACACCTAGGGGTCCAGTGCCCACGTTCATGACTCCGTAATGAGAAAGGAAATTGTGCGTTGACCCAAAGGTTCACATGTTCCAAACTAGGCACATTTAGCTTCCTTCACTGATTTGATAACTCTATATGCACGTCGTTGCTCTCAAAAAAAATAAAAAATAGAGGGAAATTCAATTGAGTGGAAGGCATTTTAAAACTTAATTTTGATATCAGGGAAAGTGCATACATTTTCTATCATTTACATGTAGTTGCAGATGTTATCCTTGAAAACAGTTGGAATTACCAGCAACTGACAAAATTAGTACATTGGTCGGAATTTGAAATAAAAAAGACCCCAATGGTAGACAAACATGCAACAAAAAAATCCAATCCTTGATATCATGCTAAAATATGGAAAGCCGTGTGGCCCACAAATTTTTAACAGATTGGCCAGGGGCAGTGTACACCACCCAACCTCCACACTGGCCTGACAATGAAAATTCATGAATGCCAGTAGAAAGAGCAAGGGGACCAGGCAAAATGAGAGAGGACGAAAAAAAAAACAGAAAAAAAGGAAACAAAGAAAAAATAAAGAAGAAGAAGAAGGAAAAAAAAAAAAAAACAGTCAGGGCAGAAAAACACTATGGCCTGGCTATTATCTATCTGGGTCAGTGCAGATCAGTCCTGCGAAAAGCAATCAAAAACTGTAACACTTGGGGTGACACTATTACATTACAGCTCCCGGTGATTTCTATATACACAAGGTAGGCTTGCAGGCAGGCATGGGGTTTGTTTTCGCTCCCCGCTATCTGCTCCCTCACCCCCTTCTTTTTCTGTGTGTCTCCGTTGAATGTGTGTCTGTCTCACTCTCTCCACGGAGCGACCTTATTTCGTTGTGTTTGTCCAAGACAGCTGCTTGTGTTACGCAGTGCGCAGCCCGGTGGTGCCCGGAGGGGGGGGGACAGGTTGGCATACGTGACCTTCCATACATTGTTAGTTTGGGACATAGCATGGGGGGAGGGGGTTGGCGGTGGGGGGGAGAAGAGTTAGCAGTGAATAGAGCCATGCTGTAGCCTGTCGTTAACGGCCTTTCTAGAGTTGGTGTTTGCTCTGGGCCGAGCGAGTCGCGATTGATTCAGGCAACGGCGGCTGGTTTACTCGCAGAGCGTAATCTGGATCAGGGGTGGACATTTGATATGCGGCTGGGTATTCACGGCTGGAGTTCCAAATTTGTGGGGGTGTGATAAATGCATAATGTAATTGAAGCATGCAGGCCTGGCCTAAGCCAGATGATAATAACAGGATGTAGCTGAACGCTCATTTGTATCATGTTTTCAGGCATCTGCATAATATTGTCACAAATTTTCATGCAGTACGTGCACATTTAGAGGATATCCAAAATTTAATTGCTATAAAATACAATCACTCAAAATTCACATTCTCATGCAATAGGTCCACAAACTCTGATCCAATTAGTATACATTTCACAAAGGAGGGCTGCGATAAATTTGATTACTGTAGACACACACAGCGACATGTCAAGGGGTAGAATTCGTGGAGATGTACGCGACTGAATCATACACCCAACTGTGAAACCACAGCGAGACAGTGTCACAATCGTGTTGGCCTGGTGCTGTTCCTGATTCCTCAAAACAGCTTCCCCGGAACTCGTTCGGTGAAGAGATGACAAGATCAGTGGCCGTCCGTCCTGCATACCAATTACGGTCTTCTTGGTAATGGTACAATGCAGACAACATACCAGGCAAAGGAATCTGATGACTTTTTTATATTGCAGAAGAGTGGTAAGAAATTTTTTGAGGGTGAGGGCAGGCAGGTGGGCAGTTAACCCTGTGTTTTTTTTGGGGGGGGGGAAGTCACCAGCTGTTTAAAAACAGAAGAGGGAAAGTTGAAGGACATAACATTTAATACTTGGGGATGCTATTTATGCATACATATACACATATATACATGATTATGAACACAGCTGCCTTTTGGGTCCCTTTCAAGCAGTTGGTACGGTTAGAGGTACATTTGCATCAAGAGTAAAATATGTCTGGAACCTAATCTTGTGTTCTTCCTTTTCTTTCTCTTGCAGAGGGCAAAACCCCTCAGCCCCCTCACTACACCATTGTTTTGGGACGTAACATGGCCGACATGAGACTGCAAAAATGTTGTCTTTGTGGGGACAAACTTTTGCGCAAGTTAATCTCCAATGTTGACAGATAATCCCCAACACCAGAAGGTGTGTGAAACATGATGTTGTACATACTCACGCATTCTAAACGACCAAAAAGAAATGCATCAAGCATTGCCAGTACAATGACAAAAAGCGTGATTCTCTTCAAAAGTTCAATGGTAAGAGCTGATGTGAAGATTGGATGTGTACAATAATAAAGCATCTTCAACCTTCTACTGCTATTGAACTTCCTGAAAATTTCCTGTTTCCTGAAAATAAACCATCCACCATGGCGATCACACATTTAAAATGGAAAGTTCCAACAAGTTTACAAACACATCACATGCCTTATCGATGAAAAAATACTCACAAAATTGGAGTTTCTATTTGTTTCTATATTTCAAAGGAGGTCACTTTGCTTTAAAACACTTTAACCTCATTACTGAATGATGTCCGGTTGCCATACTAATGGCTCTGGGTATCATTCATCCATTTGTTTTCTCTCCATTTGTTCAAAATCAAAATAATTTTCTTGAAAGCTTTCAGTCAGTTTTGTACATTTCCGTAACAAGACTTTGATCTCACTAAAGACATGATTTGACCAGCCCTCATAAAGGCCCCCAAAAAAGAAAGAGAAAAAAAGGAAAAACATTTCCAATTCTACTCCCTGACGTAATTCGTCAAATAACAAGATGTACTTCCTCTGTGCTCATTAGGCAAGCTTCATTAAGCCCGATCTTTTCAATCCGTTGACAGAATGGCATAATTGGTGTGGCTTCTTCCCCTTGAAGTCAACACTACGCGTGTGCGCCTGTGCTATTTGCATAAATATTGCTCCTTAAGCAGACAATCTTCGCCTGCTCAGATACCTCGCCTGCTGTCGACATAATACCGTTGCCATGGACAACCGTTTGCATCCCCGGCTTCATATTATAAAAGGCAGTGCGGGACAGGCCCTGCCTTCAGTAACGAGCCAATATATCAATTTGCTATGCATTAACGCCGAGTACATAGACTATGAAAAGCCTTGTAATTTTTAGTAATGTCCCAGGTTGGCTGTTAGGTCAGCAATGGGGGGGGGGAGGGATGGAATGACAAGGGAGCGTAGAGACAAGGAGAGATGTGTCTGACATTTAAGACAGGGCCATAATTCAAACGCTCTGGACAGCCATTTTCATCATGGTCTATGAATCGTAATTATGGAGGGGGGGGATTGACGTGAGAGAGTGAGCAGGCCTCATGGTAGTAAGGTTACCATCATGATCCTACTGCCCATGTTTACCGAACCGTGTAATTGTTTGCTGAGTAAGGCAGTCCTTTTAGATTGAAATTGACTTTACCTTCTTCCATGCACACTGCCTCCTTCCCCTGCCTGCTTTTTTCGGGTTCTTGTTTGGTTATCACTTCAGAGCATGTCAATGGGGCTAGACAAAAAGGTGAATTGATGCAATGGCAAGATTGCAAGAGTGCTTGGTTTGGAATAACCCAAGAAAGTGCGACAGCCCAAGTGCGCACTACAACTCTATAAACAGAGGTTGAACAGAATTTAATTTCAGCACAATTTTCTGAAGCAGGTAGAAATTGTCAGCTTTAGATATGTACCTTTACAGGCAGTATACCAGCATTTATCTATTTCAGACATTGTGACAACAGTCAACTTGAAGAGAAAATAAATGACAAAAAAGTAAATGGAAAACGGATAAGTATACTGACTTGTATTTGCAATTTGCCTTAATACGAATTCAAACAAATTTAACAGCAGTTGTATGCACCACACCTGTGAATGAAAAAAAAAAATTGAAACCTATTTACAGGAAATGAAATTAACCTTTGGGTTAAAAAACACATTTGGTGCAATTATTCCACATTGGGGCCTTGATAGTTACTATTAGTCAAAGCCCACGTGATCACTTCATGCTTACAGGGAAGATCAATGCTGATCTGTCCTTATCGATGGTTAAAAAAAATAAATACAGGCCATGCTTACTGCTTTACAGGACTGGAGACTGGGCGGAGAAAATGAGGCTGTAAATTACTGCTGGTGTTGTCTTGCACCACAAATGCCAAGGACATAGAACGATAGCATGGTGACGAATGCAGCAGCAACTCGGCATGGGGCTGGGAAGTCACGTCCAGATGTGCGATCATTTGAGGCCTGACATCAAATGTGTTATTTCAATGTTGATTCAGATATTCCCGCCTTTGGGTCCGTTTAGCCAGTTGTTAACAGTTCTTCCTACATGATCCAGATCAAAAAAACAAAGCAAGAAGGAACCCCCCCCAAAAAATTTTAAAAGACAAAAATTCGGAATTGTTCTGATCTAAATTGATTAACATTTTAATGTTTTATAATAATTTAGGTAGTATTTGCTAATATAGTGGAATTTGCTTCCCCTTTCTTGTCAAAATGAAGGAGTGAACCGATTTAAAAAATGTTCTTTTACTTGGACCCTGATTTCCAATTTTTTTTCCAGTTAATATTTACTTTCAGTCTATTTCTACTTTATGGAATAAAATATGTGAAAAACAGCACAGGTTTTGTGCATGTTGTTTTTATGCCCGTTCTCTGAGCCCGGAAAGCCCTTCCATAGTCGTTGTAACAATGTTACTTGAATTCCTTCAGGGGGATAGAATTGCAACTTGTATGAAATGCTTTGTGACTCATCCTTCCAAATGCCATTCATCCATATCTACACAAAGCCAGGATCTGGAGACTGCACTTACCTTCCCCCCCCCCCAAAGTATGAGTTGCCACTGGAAATATAATAAAAAAAAAACAACAGCAGCAGGCTCAGTATTAGTGAGCTGAGTGTGCTGCAGCTGGTAATTCCAGCCCACTGTTTCACAAAAGCCTTGGCAAACCACTGCCCATGTCCTTCCTCTACTCTGATTGGCTGCAGCTGATTTTGTGGGTGTCAACCTTACAGGTACAGTTCTGTGCATGTTAGGTCAGTGTGCATTTTGTACAGGACATGTGCATGTACACGAAATGACTGATGCAATAACCCCACCACAGCATTGCACATGTATATGCGCCCAGGCAAGCTTCCCACTGTCTTGTGCACCTTATGGCGGGCAACTCATGCATTATTTATGAAGAAGATCTGATGATGTGGCTGCAACGGCCTATACACACTCACCTGCCCCCCCCCAATCTCCTTAATTACAAAGGGAGCTAGGCAGAGGGATGATGGCCACAGATTAATTTGCCTGGATGCGTAATTATTGACTGCTTGTAGAACTGGCCTGACCCACCACACATAAATTATCCACTACACATCAGCCTTGCAACCTACATGCACCCTCATGTGGAGCATTACTATAAATATCCACTTCGTTTGGAGGGAGGTATTTTCCCCCTTCTTTTAGGGTGGAATGGAAACCGGCCAGATGGAAACGAAATTCTGTTTTCTGCACACAAAAGCGAAGGTGACAGTGTCCTTCTGATTATCAATGACCCCTGCACAACACCCATTCTACCTTGCTGTAATCAGACAAGGTGTGTGAGTTTAAATGCTTCAATGCTTGACCTGAATAGATTGATATGACCTTGCCGCACAATACTTATCAGACTGCCTCAATTATGCATCTAGAAGGAAGAGGGGAATACCTACTGTGCTGTTCCAACACCTCTGAATGATTGTTTCATGGACTCAGGTGGCCTACTTACAACATCCTTGAAAGTACTGAAAGAAAAAACAACTTGCTATCTTCTCTCTTGGCCCATCTACATGTATTTTCCATTCCAATTTGTTTTTTCACTTTTAATATACCTTTTAGACAGGCATTTAATACAAAAGACTGTTTTTCGGTTTGTTACAGAGGCATGACATTTGACCCCATCCACACCTTCGACGACTACACAGCCAGTTTATTCATCACTATATGACTCAAAATTTTGTGTCCATTATGCTACTTTTTGGAATGGTAGGACCAGGAACCTAGGCTCCACCAAAAAAAAAGGGTCTTCAGAAATGGCTTGGGTTGCAACTCCATTCATGCCCCCTGAAAAAAGCCAGTTCTGCCTCACTGCGATTCAAATCTCATGTCATCACTGAAGGTTTTCAACGCCAACACACAAAATTCATTCATTTATTTTAATTTATTTACCTTTTCATGTAATACTTTACAGCTAGACAATGTTATTGAAACAATATTTCTTTCAGCATTTTTTTTTAGCGGGAGGGGGGCTGTTCTTCTTATTGGGTTTTGTTTCTGGTTGTTTGTTAATTTTTTCCCCATTTTTATCCATTACAAAACAGGGTCTTACAAAACCAGAAAAACAAGTTAAAATAGACATGTTCACCCCAAGGGAATTGAACTATGTGTATAAGCTCTGCAGTTATTGTTGTGGTTTCCCATCATCTTATTACTTTGGGTGGGGGAGTGGAAAGAAAGCTTAAAATTGGGGGGGTGAAAGGCAGCACTCACTCATGTCAGTAAGTGAAGTGCATCATTAAAAAAAAAAAAAAAACAGGATTCCCACGGCGACATTGGGGCTTAAAAAAATACACGGAGGACAAGCAAGGGGATGGAGATGCAGCGAAGAGTGGCCATCTCTGCCGTCCTAATTGGAGCTGATGGCCTAATGCTATTACTGTTGGGGTCTTGTGGGGAGGCTGTTATGCAATTATCCTGCTGCCTCTCAAGGCTCATGTTGGAGCTAAAGACGAGTAATACTATTAATAGCATTTACATCATCACCCACGATTATTGGGGAAGGATTTGTGCCCCAGCTTAAAAAAAAGCCCATCCTGCTTGCCGATTCTCTTGATGAATGTTAATTAAATTGGCATTACAGGCATATTGGTAATTGGACTTGAATCAAATAGTTGCTGACGTGTGTTGTATTGTGGTCATTTCTCATGTGCATGCTTGGCTCAAATTTTTCATGAGCTTCCGTTTCTTGTAGCTGAATGAGTGCGTGTGTGTTTTTATTATGGCTGTACCCTTGATGAACAAAGTGACTTCCCAACACAACTCATTAAAATTGTCCTCTTGTTGGGAAAAACATACCACACATCTTAGCATTTACAGAGGGTTTCTGTTATGAAACATGTCACCTCGACATATCTTTGTGCAAACCTAAAAGGTTAAGATTTCCATTAAAAAGAATTTCTTTCTCTCTATATAGTTAGCAAAAACGTGTTTGTGATAGAATAATCCTGAATCATTTCACCAGAAAAAAATCCTTCCACGTAAATGACATTTACAAGCAGGAAAATTAACTGTGAAAAGATTTTTTATTTCACTTTTCCCTTTTTCTGGAACAAATGATGCTCTTCATACTGTGAACTTTGGCATCCTGATAAATGTTGACCTTTGGTGATGAAACTGTTAACAAGTCTCATCGATTTTCCTTCTTAGACATGTTCAAGGGTCTGTAATCAAAAGAAGCTCCAGTGACTTCCAGATCCCATTTAGAACATTTGGGTCACAAACATGGCATTCAAACATGTTTTTTTCATACACCAATAAATCTCAGCTCCCTTTTGCTCACATGCCTAAATAAACATCTGACTGCACATTATCATAATTAAGTAAACACATTTTTATAACACCTCCTTTTTTTTCCAGTCAAGCTGCAGCGGTACATGATTCTTATATACTGCAGATCTATGACACCTTCAGACACAAGTCCAACCCTCGTCCAATTCCCAGAAATATCCCACTGCCTCATGCCATGTGAATGTCCTCATTGATCTGGGAACCAAATTCCACGATCAATAGACCACCACAAACGGGGTATTGGGAGATCAATGCTAGCACAGCCCAGTAATCAATACAGCTTAACACGTGGTTACAGTCTGATCAATGAGTGTATTCCTCCCCTCCCCCCATGGATGTATCTGTTACTTCCATGCCCCAAGATCTACACAGAACAGCCCCGATTTGTACACTGTTTGGTTTGCCTTGTTATTGGGTGGTTTTGACAAGGGCCGATAGCTGATTTTTGTTTTGTGGTGACAACAAATGCATTCACAGGGGCAATTTCCTATCAGAATTGATCTGATGTAAAGACAGTTAACAGCTGATGGTCAGCAATGGATAACAGCTACAAAACCACTGGGCCATTAAAGTGCAGGTCGGGGTGGTTGCCTTAGTGATGAATCCACAGGACATGGTGGGATATCCTCCCAAAAGAAAAATTATTTTTGCCCATGTGGGAATAAAGATGGCAATGTTAACCCCAGTAATTATCAAACTGCATAAAGACACCCTGTCCCCCCCCCCAAAAAAAAAGAGGGATGGGAGGAGATCTGTTTCAAAAGGAAACAAATTTAAGTAGCCAAGCCAAGTTTCTTTTAAAATTTAATTTGAAGTCAGCAGTGAAAGAGGATGGAGGTGAAGTGTAGACTTGCAGGCAAAATGTTTCTGCCACGAGCAGCACCACTTGGGGTTGATAATGTCCAATCAAACCTTTCCCATCCCTACGCATACTTCCCAAATTCTCCCATTCCAGTGTTACTTTCCTTCTAATTATACAAAGAAATTGTGGCAATGCTCCCAACATCCACTGCACAAGTATATAGTGTCTCCTGCATGGTTATGGAACGTAGGTTGTAGGCCCTTATGAAACCTAGAATATCGGAACGTGGTTTTACTCTGACGACAACATAAAATGAACCAGAATAAGTGTGTGTCCTGTGGGATACTGATCCTGCTTCTTTAAGATGGGATTCATCCACCAATCTGCTCTGAGCGGGAACAAGAGAGGGTATGTTTTTACAAAGCAACGGCCATCCTTTGGTTGGTAATCAATGCGTGTGTGTACAGCTTCATGCACGTCTGACGCAAGACACGCTGAGCATGGTTACCAATAGACCTAAAACATAATGACTTAATGCAATGTTTACCGTGGAGCATCATGGGTGAAAGGTGGGCACGACAGTCACAACACATAACGCCCACTCTTGTGCATGGAAAATTCCTGGAAATATCCTGAGATTGAGTTCGCCTATATTTTCCAAAATGGTTTGTGTTAACTGTTGTGTGCCATTGTGTGTATCAAACACATGACAAACACCAGGGCTGCATTTTTCAAGCTTCCACGAGACCACAAGTTTGCTCCGTCCAATGCTGCGCAAAGGCTCACATGACTTATGATTCCATTCCCACTTTCACCCACAATGCACTGTGGTAAACATTGCATTACGTCATTATGTTTCAGGTCTTTTTCGTTTTGCATGTATGGACTTTGGATGTGTGCTGAGGGTGTGCAGGCGTTCCCCACTGAAAACCTTCCTACCAGACTGTCTCTTCTTTGCCAGTGAGGGCGCACTTCAACTTGGGGCGGATAACACGAGATTAATTGATCATAAATTTAGTAAATCCAAGATGCAGTGAACGCAACAGGGTAAAGTCAACCAAGAAAAATTTAATCAAAATACCTGATCACCTATTTGTGACCCAACATGTTTTTAAAAGGAGTTGATAAGAAAAATAAATGTCTGTCCTTGAAAGAGCAGATTCAAAAAAGAGGAAAATAACAATCTCCCCAGATCTGGGTACTCCCATTCCATCCTCTCTGGAAAAAAAATCATGAACTCAACAAAGCAACCTCGGAGTCACAAATAGCTGTAAGCACCCCTCAAGAACAGGGTTGGGGAATGGGAGCTGGGGTATATACCATTCCAACTTCTTGGTATCATCATTAATCTAGCAACTCTAAACTCATGAATCAATCTTGCCTACCCTGCATCCCCTAATGACCTGGCAGATTATACTCATTGGGGGGTGAATAACTGAGATAATCCGTCCCCAGGATTATCCATTTAAACTAATTCTACTTGAAATTCTACAAGGGTCTTTAGAACAGCCAGACAGAGGACCATAACCAGACAAAGGACTACTCTTGCAAGAGGGGGATTATCTGGGAAAAAACCTGCCTCAAGTGTTTATGGCGGCAATGCGCATATTGGACAGATCAGCTTCCTCCAGGAATGACAAGCACACACAAAAAAAGAAAGGCTCAGAGGGACTGCAGGGAGTTGAAAAGATAAGGGGGGCGGTTGTGGCCATATACTGAACACTGATAATGCCAGCCTGTCACTGTCTATCTTTTTTTGAATTTCGAAAGAGGGAAAAAAGAACGGGCGAGTTTCAAATTTTCAAGCCCTCAGGAAATTTGCATTCACCACGATCATTCAGACTTCGGAAATCTTCCTTGGCTTTGTTTTTTAACCTTTAAGAAAGATTCTGCTGGGATTGAAACATGAAGCCCTTTTAATTTGACGCTTTGGATGTGACCAGTATTGGGTCACTTACCGGTAAGTCAATAAGCAGCGACTGATGATTTTGATTTTGTTTGTACAAATCCTGTATTAGTTTGATACAATTTTGTCCAGCTGTTAAGAATACTGCACTACAAATTATTTAGAATACATGTACACTGCATGTGTGGATTCTACCATGAGATGCATACTGCGTGTGTACTTAAAATAAGTGTGCCTGAGTCCTCAACTCACAACAAACCTGTAGGTTTTCAAGAGTAATTAATTAAAGACCAACTCCAACGATGCTAACTTTTCTCATATTGAATCCTGTTCAGAAGAGCCAAATCTTATAAAAGAGGGACAAATCAATATCGCCCTTGCAATACACGTTTTTGTGTTAATAAAAATGCAGTTTTTGTACTCATTTTTCCTGCGAGTCCAGTTCGGTTTTGTAAAAATGGATGTGTCGTCACGACTCATTAGCATCTAATGAATATTGATTTTTGTGGTGTATTACCGAGGAGAGGAAATACCACAGTGTGTGCGCTTTAGGCAGGCATGGCTGTGGACGACAGCACGAACTTGAAGAACACTCCCATTCTTTGGAAATTCCAAGAATTTCAATCCCTTTTTTTTTCTTTTGCGGAATTTCTAGTACATCCAATGACGCACATTATTATAAATCAGGAAGAAAGGAGCATAAACTTGATGAAAAAGAGATAATGTGGCACAGTAGACCCAGCACACAGATCGATCCCCGCTACGTGGTGCACGCACATGTAGCTCCATGTTCATGTACATGTGTGTTTGTAGCGGAACCAGTCGTGCCACGGATACCAGTTTCAATGTTTTCTCCAGTATTACATAATACAAATTTTATTTCTCGACAGCGCCGCCAGCGGTCAGATTGTGGAAATTTTTCATAAAACACGAATACACCGTTCAGATGTTTCGGCAAAAATAAAAAAATACAGAAGCAATACAGACATGATTTGGTAATGAATATATGATTAATTACACACTTAACACAACAACAGTTTATTTTCAAAACTTTTAAAACCGTTGGAGTTGGTCTTTAATTTTGGATTTTTTGACACAGCATATTAACTACGGGCACAGATGCTGACCTGAAGAGCAAACTTTGAGAGAGAATTCTACCGAGATGATTTTATTTTGCCTTTTTAACAAAGTGGATTCGGGTATATTAGTAAATAAAAGAATCTGTAAAAAAGGCCCACCTTAAGCAGTTGTTTTAACTTGTCAACAGGCTTGGTGATCATATAATTGAGAAGATATGTGATCTCATCAGCCCTATTATCCACTCAAAGAAGGGAGAGTAGAAGAATAAGACACCACAAAGCCTCCTCTATCCTCCAATCTGATTTGGGTTTGGATTGCACGTACATGTACAAGGGTTGGCTTTTTTGTAACGAAGAGTGTGATAAAGGGTATAGTGTAAGACCAATCGGACAGGGCTGATAGCCTGGTACTGTGGTCTGAACACCACAGAGCAATGAGAGCGTGAAGATCAGGAGCCAATTTCATAGAGCTGCTTCAGCACAAAATTTGCTTTAAGCATGAAAAACCTTGCTTGATAAATCAGGTTACCAGCCAAAACTCCATGTGATGTATATTGTTTTGGAATGGTCTTCACCTGTCTTTTGGTTGGCATGACAATCACTTAGATTTTGAGCTGGTAACCTTTATTTTTTAAGCAAGGTTTTTTTTGCACTTAAGCACATTTTGCGCTTGAGCAGCTCTATGAAATTGGCCCCAGGAGTCTGCCATCCTTTCTCTTCGCACTGAGGATGTTTGTGATCCCTGGATCATTCTTACAATGCCAAAATTTGAATGCATTTGGAAAAACAACTTCATCATATATACATGAAGAGGCGTGATAGGTCAAGGGACCAGTGAAGGGTGATGTGGTGTCTCGTTGTAGTTGCTGTGGGATTACACAGAAGGATGTCTTTGGTAACAATTTGCAAGCATGCATGTGCCAACCTTTCCATCTCTCGGTGGACCTGAGAACAAGACAGGTCCACATATTGCAAGATGTGCGGACCTTGTGTGGACTTAGCCAGGTCTGCACACGATTTTGCTGCTTGGCCAAAAAAAAAGCCCTCTATGTACTGCAGTGCATAGAGCTCTTGGTAGAGATCAGCACTGTATATGTGGCAGGGTATCTGGTAGTCATCTTGGACTTTTTCAGACTAATACCATCTCAGTTCAAGTGACAGTCTCATGTGCATTCAGGGACATAAATCACTCACGCAAAGAAATACAGCTGGCTTCAATTTTCAAAGGGAGATTCCGCATGGCTTATTTTTGCAGGGGAAAACCCACCAAATATTGATCACAATGTTTGGCATACTGCACATAGATGTGTCTGGACAATGGATAGGAGGTTTAATATTTACATGTACATCACTAGATGTATTTCTTGGTTTTTGAATTTTTATTCATTTATTTAGATATTTTTTGGGCAAGAAACATGGACAAATGACAATACATTTATCAAAATTACAAATTGCAAGATAAAAACCAACAATGGAGATTACACGCAAAAAGTCAAATAACTAGATACAGCAAAAACAAGAAACTTAAACAAAACCTGTTGAATAACACAAAACACAGACCCAAATTGACAAACTTGTACTACCATATGCAAGCCCGCAGGATTGCCTAAAAAAGCTGAATTAAGGCTTATCAAGAGGCTCTCCGACTGCATCAGTACAACTTTGCAAAAAACAAACGAAAAGAAAAAGACATAACAAGAAAAGATTAGAAACACTCTATTTTTAAAATAAGCTAGAAAACGCATTGACAATGGTTGCGAGTAAATACCTGTCCATGAATAGCCCACATGAACAATACAAGCAGGAAGTTAAAAGATATAAACCCAACCACAAATAACCCAAACCCATGCAGAGAAGCAAGCCAAGGAACCCCAGCTCCAGCAGGAGGTTCATCTCATGGTCCATCCACAGACCACTTAATATACAACGACTAACCTGTCTAAAACCGGCTTAAGCCTCGGTTTAAAACTGTTTAAATTATAAAGAAATTCATCTCTAACTTGCAGGGGAATGAACTCCATGTGTGGGAAAATCTAAGAAGAAAAACAAATGTTTAAAAGCATGTTGGAATGTTTCCTCCAATCACTGTCGGACAACAATTACATGTACACGTGCCTTTAATGATCCTGTTTCCAGGTCTTCAAAAAGAAACGATCAAGAAACAGCAAAACCAAGAATGGGTGGCACTGTACACAGCACACAGACGTAGTCCTGCCCTCCAGTTCCTCCCCTAGCTCCACCCACTACATGGTCAGACAATCGCGGCGTGTAACCAGTCTGTAATCCACGTCTACAAGCAAACAATGCATAACACTGATGCCAATGCCAAATGTTTCCTCAAACAATTTCGCCCGCCTGTTGTTTTATGAAAAGCTCTTCAAAATAGAGCTTTTGTTTCCGTTAAAGTCAAGTTTAAACAAACAGAGATCTTTTCCTTCCTTGTTCATGAGGCTCGACCTGTCTGGGAAAAAGAGTAAAGGTTGGCTGCAACTACTAACAATGACCCAGTGGAAACTATTGGTCAACACGGGCACACATCTTTGTTTTCAGTGGAGTACTGTCTTTGGTTTTTTATATGTGGCCATGAAAGGAGGTGACAAGTAACTATAGGAAAAAGTTTTGGAAATGAGATTCATGGATGACAAAAATCCAAGGAACATCAACCAGGGGGTTGCGACAATAATGACAACAATAAAGCGCTATGAGATTTCAGGGCTTTTCGTAGCTTACAAAGCACTGTTTGTCTCCCAACACAGTGAGAAATTGAAAAGTGAACACAGTGAAAAACGAAGCAAAATCTACAGAGTAGTGAAGTCAGGAAATGCTGTGCAGAGGAATGGCGTGTGCTGGTTAACATGCTGGTTCTTGCGCTAATGCCTTTTACATGCACACTGTGCGTGTGACCTAGTTATTTTGGCACTCAATATGATAAGACCTCTCAGAGCGAGAACTGTAGTGAGTTGGACAACCCCAAACCCAGAAAAATCACGAACTTTACATAACAAACATCATCCCATTTCAGTTACGTATTCATTTTTCATTTGGACAATTCCATCTGTATTTTAAAGATATTTATTAAAATGTTGCTGATTTATGATTTTCCTGATGTGTCCTCAACGAAGTTGACGTCACTGAGAATGTTTGACCATAAACTGCCCTTTAAGGGTCACAATACTTTTCCAATGCTGTAATTATGTTTACATTTCAATCATTTGCAAAATTGAACAAACTTCTTACATTCACCAAATTATTGAAAAATTGGTCAATGTAGTATTTCTTCCAGCTCAGAACAGAAAGATAAACATTTCCTTTGGTTTCAGAAATATAAACACTAAAGGCATTATTGTTGCTATGGTAACTTCTTTGACACTATTAAACTGTGAAGCATTTAATGAAAAACATGACTTGTGAATCAATTAGCTCTACACCAATTAATTATGGCAGGCAGTTCATTTATTTTGTTTTCAACAGGTTTATTTAGCATTTACATGAGATACTGGCCCCTAAAATGCCTGTAAATAAATTCTTTTAAATTCAGATTCCAACCATACAGACAAAAATACCAATGAGATGTCTCTATTGTTTCCTGGCTTTCTTCCCTGGAAAGATTCATTCCCATAAACGATAAACACGCTTCTGTGGTACCCTTTTTTTTTCTGATTTAAAAAGACTGGGGGGAGGGAGGCATCGATCATCACACCCCCGTCTTGTCACCCTCAGCATCTTTTAATACGCCGGTACAAATTCTAGTGATGTATCAAATGCCTTGGGCACTCTGATCAAGCAAATGTCACGAAGACTAGTATTGGCTGAGATCCATTTTGATTAACTACCCCGGCTTCGCTGTGCGGTCCTCAGATTCCTGTCTGAGGCCACTAGCAAACAGGGCCATTACACTCTCTCCCTCTCTCCGATGGGTTTAAACAACACGGGTATGTCAGGCAGCGGCAACGGCAGGCTGCAGCAGAGAGATGACGCCCGGCTAAGATCCTGCTGTCTGTTGTCTCAAGCTGTCATTTCTCTCTCCCTCTCTTAAAAAAAAAAAAAAAAAAAATGAAGAGGCCCCAAGCCTGGGCTGTGCGGACAAAGACGGGGAAATGAGATTGCCGAGCTCGGCCTGCAATCACAAAGGAATCTACTTCCTGTCGGCGCTGATTTCTCCGTCACTGACCAAAGCCGCTCAGTTAATGGTTTTCATTTCCTCTTGGAATTGTTTTTTCCCCCCTGCTCTCCCACCCCACGCAATGCATTACCGCCAACCCTTTATTTCATCTTTTTCAGAAGAGGTGGAAACACAGATAGCAACTGTAGCACACATCCTTGTCAGTTTGTCAATTTGAAATCTGATTCCTACACGTATGGGATGAATATCCAGCTATTTTGTGATGTCTTCTGGGAAGAAACTGCATCTACTAGTTTATAAAGATATACATGTATATCTTGCAATATTCACAAACAGTGATTATCTTTTGGTAACAAATCTGAATAATCAATGTACCTTATGCATGAATAAATGGATATGTCAACATCACCAATTTGTTCTTTACTTCCCCTGCAAAAATTATGGTACATATGAAAACTGACAATGTAATGTAGAGCTTTCTTCAGTATCAACTGAATCAAAAAGGGCATTGTAAGAACATATCACATTTAATCCAATACAATAGATGCTATCCCTCAATAATTTGTAAAAATGGCTGCTATAAAAGGAAAGCATGACTGGTGGGAATTGACACGTATTAGTTGTTACGCAGGTTCTTTTTTTTTTGTGGGTTGGCCTATATTTGTTTAACCAGTTCCCATCCGTTGATTTCAGCACATGCTCATTTTACCGTGCTGTTGACAAATTCAATAAGCGGCTAATTTCTCTATCCTTGGAGAGTGGGTCACATGTCAGCCAGGCTGTGCAGCGATATGCTGGTTAATCGCATTTCCCTATTAGTCTCTCTGAGAGGCACGAGAATTGTTACACAACGAGACATTTCCTCTTCCCGGCTAAGAGAATTTTGCCTCATGGGTTCAGTTGGTGCACTTTAACAGGAAATGGTCGATCAAGGTGATGGTAGAAATCCACTGCTGATTGAGCGAAAAGGTTCTTCTGTTCTTGGTGGTTTGTGTTTTCTTTTCTTTTTAAGCTATAAGAGGTGGAAGATAAAAAAATTCCAACAGCAAACATGTGTGAAAATTCTTAGCGGATCAAAAAGGAGCATGCTTCAATTTTTGGATATCACTCTGAGACCCTACACTGTACATGTAAATGAAAACCTGACTCAAAGTTCTCCAAACCGATTTTATTTACAGCAATAAAGGAACATACAACAATTTATGCAAATGAGCAGCGGGGGTGGTAGTGTGGCTCACTCTCATCCATGGGACAATGGCTATTCATAGTGGTTTGTGAAAATGCAGCTAGGCTTCAAAAAGTGCCAGATTGTCCACCTTAGTAGAAGCACCCTCTCATTGGTTCAAAAGAGCCTTGTTGGTGGGGAGCATTCATTTTGTTGGTAGCGATAGGACTACAACACATGCATCTCATAGCCGTTCGTTCGTGAACCAGCAAAGCACAGATCCCACCAAAGGAGCCCCCATTGCTAGGAAAATTGCACCCTCACTTGGCCCCGGTCAGGCCAAATAAATAGGTCCAAGTCAACACCTTCCTGCTAGAATCACAATTCTTCAACTGCTATCGATGTCTTTACCACATGTTGGCTGGACTGGATCAGAACATGAGCCAAGAGCAACAATGAAGCAACCCTACACCGGAACTGCACTTTCAAATTACTGCCTACAAAGTTTACACTATGGTTCAACATGATGGGAAAACCTTGAATGCGCCAGAATGTGGCGGGAAATGACAACCGAGAAACCCCAAACAACAGCATCAAAACCAAGTTAAAGGTTAAAAAAGAAACCACACACACACACATATCTAGGTCTATGGTGTGGAAATTACCACGAACATCCTTGCCAATTTTGATTATCTGTAACAATACAGGAAAAGGCAGCATGCGAATTCAGGAAACACTTTTCTTGTCTGCTGAACACAGGTTTGGCACTATTAGGGAAAAAAAATATGGAGACTGCTCTCACATGTACCTACATGTAGATATTACCACAAAAGGGACAATACGGGAATAAACCTTGGGATGATTATACAGAATATGGTTATACAGAGTATGGAAATGGCTGAAGTAGAAAATTTATTGCCTTGAAACACACTAGCTTCACCTTATTTGATCATATTCGAGTTAATTGTGGAAAAGAAACGACTTCTATGAAGGAAATGATTCAGTTTTTCAGGCATAGAAATCCGTGGTCTCAGGTAAGTCATGCAATGTTGACACAGAGATTTTTTTCTGGGGGGGAGGTGGAGTTAACACATGACTGTGATGAAACAAAGATAAAGTTGGCAAACAGGGAAGGCATAATACTGTCAGAAGGGGAGGGGGGCTAAAATTATGACTGAAGATAACGAGTCCGATGGGTTAATTCCCCAGGAGGGCAGAGCAAGAACAGCGTCAATTTCTTTTCTCTGCAGGGTAAATGAAATAGTCTGTAATTATTTCACTCCAAGCAAGGCTGAGCCCAAGTAATTTAGATTGGACAGTGAAAGTGTTGCGTAGGAATATGAGTTCTGAATTGAGTGGATGCACAACAGAAGACAGAAACCTTGAAGTACGTGAGTAACAAAAACTTTGATTTAGCCGGCCAAATCAGGCAATTAGAATGAGAAAAACTCCAAGTCAATTGCCCTTTCGTGAAAACAGCCAGCATTTCCCACAATGCCCAAGAAAAAAAAGTACCAATTGAGGTTTGCGGTTTGAAAATATTGGACAGATCTGTGGCTGTTTCCCTCAAGTCATGGAAACCTTACAGTGGGGTGAATTAGACTGGATAAAAACCCTAGGATGACCTTTAGAGAACTCCAGCTAACCAAAACAGAACCAAGTCACTGCATCCTGCAGGAAAATATGTGGTGGTTTAAAAAAAAAAGCCACAAACACTCAGACCCCGTCTCCATTGTTTGTGGTTTTCCAGCATCTGTTGTCACTACCAGGCTTAGCATTTTTTTGGAAGGTTGAAAAGAAAAGTAACATGAGAAAACGAAAGCAAAGATATGAAACAAATCAAAAACTTAAAGGCGCCAATTTTAAAGATCAAAACGAATGTTCTGCTGAAATATTAGCATGGACTAAAGCGAAAACAAGAAAAGATATCACTAATATTGGACTACAAAAAAATAATTCCAGAATTTTTTAAAAATAGGACAGGTGCAAACTCGGCATCTTTTAGAATCCTACCCTCTCCTGCATGCTTCTGTCAGTTTAGATGGGTTTCACAAAAGATCAAGAGAGCACACCAAAATTAATTAATACCATACAAAAAATTACGTTTAAGGACATCCAGTGTACTTTTTTTCATTCCTCAGTACTTCAGAATTGTCGGAACATTCCACATTTTTATTGCACATAAAAATCATGTTTTGGAAATATACCCATCAACTATTTTTCATAAAAATCAGTTACATGTACAGTACATGTATGGTATTAAGTATTAAGAAACTATAATATACATGCATGTGTTTTACTTTGGCTACCACTCTACTAAACCAGCTCAATATCTGAATAAAACAAATATTCCAGCACTGGCTGTTTAATCAACAGATTTAAGGTTGGGTTTGATATGTCTGGTCTGGCTTCACAGTGTGCCCAACCTATTACCCCAGCTGCACACTTTATAGAGCTCTGTCTAATTGAATGCTACTGAGCTTTTTGTACAAGACCAGGCAAGTGTTACATCACTCAGTCAATTAATCAAGTACAAACATCTGCCCCAGTAAACAGACTGAGGCAGGGTTATAATTCATGGTATCTCTGGGATTCTAACATTACATCATGCTGCTATCTTTGTCTACAAACACTGGCAACTGTGGTCAAAGGTCACCTTAAACCATTCTGATCAGCTGTAGGCATGTGGTGATCAAATTACTCTGCTGACACAATGCTGGAGTGTGGGCTTCAGTTTTGAGAATTGAGTCACCAGCAGAGAAAGGACAACTGTGTCCTTCCTCCTTGCTCCGTGGGACAATATGCCACATGTGAGTTGGTGTGCACATGGCCCCAGCCATGTGTTTTATAGCTCTATGGTGTAAACTAGATCCACAAATACAAAGGAAATCCTTTGGCAGCAACAAAAGACTTGAATTGCTTTCTATGAAATCATGGTAAAATTAAATTTTTAATTCCTGGTAAAATGATAAATCACAAGATTTGTAAAGTTAACTCGGGCAGAGCATGGGCAGAGGATACGCTATAGAGGATGGGATGGTGTTGCCCAGACAGAAGCAGTGACTATTCAAATGAGTAGGTGGAGCTTGGCACTCACTCCTGCTCAGCTACTGCTTGGGCAACCTGCCCTGGCTCAGTGCCAATATGTAAATGAGAAGGCAGGGCTCCAGCTCCAGATGCACTCAGCACATCACCATCTGGTGGGTAGGTGGTCCACCTCACACAGAAATGCATCCTTTCATAATGAGGTTGTGTGGAGTAGTTAGGAGCATAAGGGATATGTGAAATACCACACCCCCTCCACACCACATGCCAAAGCCATATCACATGCTGAGGAGTCTGGGGACCTTGTTTATGTTATAAGTTTCACAGGCAGAGCAAAGGCTGGGGTCATGTCCTATCTTCTTTTTAAAAAAAAGAGAGAGAAAAAAAACACACCAGCCTGAAGGACCAATTTTCTCTCAGACTGGGTCTGGGGGATTTACTCAGGCAGTAAATTGCTCAGAGACCCTGGCATAGCTGTCAACATGGGACTGTTTGGTTTATTATTACAAGTCAAGGACAGGCCAGAAAAAAACCTAGTTTAAGGTGCTGTTGTTATTTCTTTCCCACTCCCTAGCCCCCGTTTTTTTGTTGCTTAATGTTAGTGTTTTGGCAATCGGGACCATGACCAACATAGTAGGAAAATACTAAAGTACATCCTGGCACCTGTGTTTATTGATATTTTCCCTTGCCATGCAGTTTTCCTTTCACTTTGACAAACAAATCCCACACACTGAGCCTGAAATATTTCAGTTGCAACACAGAAGTTGTCTATTATCACCACTTTAAAAAAATGTACACCGTAAGTGTTCACACTTACGGTGTGAGTAGCATGTGATTTCATAGAACTTCCTAGGGAAGAAAATCAACATACATCGATTTTGAAAAATGCTTGTACTTAAAATTGTATGTAATTTCCATTCAATGTGACCCAAACTAAACAAAATCAGTCCCAAGATGAGCCCGCTCTGAGTTAAACATCTTTACAAGAATCTTGCTTAATGTAAATCAATAAGAGCCTTTAACATCATTTGACCTTTTAAAACA
Organism: Acanthaster planci; assembly: GCF_054643075.1. Taxonomy (NCBI): domain Eukaryota; kingdom Metazoa; phylum Echinodermata; class Asteroidea; order Valvatida; family Acanthasteridae; genus Acanthaster; species Acanthaster planci. The sequence continues at coordinate 11,290,673 of NC_141781.1, forward strand.
TGTAATGTGTATTGTCAACAGTATGCCAAAATGAGCAATACATCAAAATAAACAGGCCAACTTGCACTTCTTACTCATAACTGCAAACTGAAATAAATTCCAAAAGTTTTTTTTCTTGAAATAAAATTACCTGTATTACAAAAAATAGCCTCAAACTCATTTTATGGGATCTGGTCACAAATTTGGTTTCGGTAAATCTTCTCAGAGGAAACTTGACCTACTTTGAATTTTAAAAGTGCTTGAACTCAATGTTTACGTGATTCCATTAAATGTTGCTAATTTTGTAGAGTTTTGGAGAAGAAACAAATGAAAAATTCACGGTAAAGTTTACTGCTCTCTCTATATTTCAAGTCTTCCTGTGGTGTTCTAATGCCTTTTTATTCCATAAACCTAAATGTTCCTCTCGGGGCTGGAAAAAAGAATCCCAGACAAAACAAACCCAATTTCCAACTGCACTGGCTGTGTACTTATTAAAAGCCAAAAAAATGCCCTCCCTTAAATAAATGATTTATTGGAGTGTTGCCATGCCCAGACAAGCGGTATTTCAGCAGCCCACACCATGTGTTGCCACCTGATGGGTTCCAACAAAACATCTCCCTCAAGGAGGGGGAAAAAAGGGAGAAAAAAAAACTTGAAATTGCCAAGGTAACCCAAACACAAGCATGTGGGGTGGAACATAAATGAGAAAATGGCAAGGTCACATGACTGTGGTATGTAATGCTTTCATAATGGACAATCACTGTTGACAGCTGGAGTCTGAGATGTTTGCAGTCTTTTAATGTAAATAACTTGGCTGTCTCCCCTAGAATGTTTCACTTCATAAACACAACATTTAATTGACTCTGGGGTCACCTCACTGTTCTCATTTCCTGTTATAGTCTCTTTTGTTGGTCCCCTGTGCAGTGTAACTCGGTTGGGCCACATTAGAAAAGAGATCCTTCTCGTGTTTGCATTTAAACTCTTTAGCACGCACTCTTGTTTACCTGAACTTGTTTCGTCCTCCCATGCTGTTTTTAAAACAAAAATGTTAAAAGGCTAATCACAAGAAACCACTGTTCTCTTGAGCCAATGGTGTGCGCATGTAGAGATGTAATGTACTGTGAAGTGAGGTTTGGAGCCAGACCTGCCAACCTGTCATACTCCTTCCTGAGGTCTGGCAATACCACACAATAGATTAAAAGGTGTCCAAATGGGTGCTCAGTTCATTTAAATTCTAATCTATTATGTGGTGATGCCTGACCTCAGAAAGGAGTACGACAGGTTGGCAGGTACCTGTATGTGAACCCATGGCTAAGAACAATGGTACATCAATGGTGTACTCTGTGAGTGGTAAAGAGAGATCTTGTCTAACCAAAAGAGAAGGGAAAAAAAACTAGAACATCTAACACAGCTATTGCATCTGCGAGATGTGACTGTGGTCAGTTAATGGTGTTTCAACTGTGAAAACCCAATACATGTTGGCCTACCTATACATGTAATGGTATTTTATTATTGTTTTATTATTTTATTTTTTAAGTGGGCATGCTCTTAACGAGAAAGAAAATATGCAAAGAAAAACCTGCAACTTTTGAACCCATGACTGCATCGTTAACAGGTTATGGATTACTCTGGCGTGTCTTAGTCACCAGTTCTTAAACAGTACAGAAACTTTTTATTTTATTCTACAATCTTTTGAGTGTATGGCTGAAAATTAACAGGGTTAGATCAATATAAAGAGGGAAGAGGTATTTTGGGGGGTTTTTTGTTTTTATTTTTTTTCTCTCTTGACACTTCTTGCCTAGAATGGCATATTTCAGACTTGAGCCTCCCTCCAAAACCGGTACCATCCCAGCATAAGAGAGCTGTGAGGCAAAGCAAAACTAGACAACACAAAAAAATCAGGCTTGGGAAACTCCAAGCCAATTGTGTTTTGATGAATGACAACCATTGTTAAAAAAAAAGAAGAAAAAAAAAAAAAGAGAGAAAAAAAAAGAGAAAGGCAGCCAATGTATCACCCATCGGGTTTCACCATTTAGGATGGTCTCCACATGTGTGCCAAACCAAAACATGAAACCGTAGAATGTAACAAAAGCTTGGGCTCCATTGTTGGGATGGGAAAGTGAAACTATGTACACAGGCCAATCAGCACCGAAACAGGGACACGCCATTCATTTAGACCACAATAGAAATGGGATCGCAGCGCAGAACATAACTGATCCTCCTGCTGGATTGTTTTTTTTCCCCGTTCTTTTTTTTTTTAATAAGCTCATATGGACCAAGGCCTTGTTTACAAAAGTAAAACGGGACAATAACAAACATATCCCGCTGAAAAGAAAACTGAAAGGAGACTCCTCCATTGCATGTGATTACAACAGCACCGCGGTTTTGGCCTATTTGCATTTGGTTAACCGTGCCTGTATTGAGTGAGTATTTGAGATAAGACTGAAATTGTGGTTGAGAATTTTAATGATTAAAAAAAAAGTATATGAATTATGTGTTTGCGCTACTGTACTTTTGGCACCAACACACACGTGTATTTGCCTGCAACTGGGGACCCCCTATTGTTCCTCTTTTGTTTGTACTTTAACTTTTTTACAAGACCACCCATATGTTTTGTACACAGTTGTCAATCGGGGACCCTCTGTCAATCGGGGACCTTATTGTCCTCTATTGTTCAAGGTCCTCAATTGAATGCAAAAACAAACTCACACACACACAGCGTACTGTAGTAGTGGGGTCATACACCCGTCCTTTCACCTATATTGTGGGGACTGACAACGCAATGGGACATAGTTTGATTAAAAGAGGTCCCAAATTTCCTAACAAGGAAACTGAATGCCTACCCATGCACACGTACAGTTTGAAGCAAGAATTTCCAAGTAGAAGACTCCCTTTTCTCAAATTTCTGTTAAAAAGTGACATCTTTTGAAATGAACCAGGGGACAGATACCCCACATAAAGAGAGAGACCAGTACAACTTGAACATCACGCTAAACTGGGGAATAAACTCTTTTCTAGATAATTAGGTCTTGGCCTTCAAGCATTCAAGAAATCCCACCAGAAGAAAAAAAAAAGTACACCTCACTTCATTCTGGTAAATCAATAAATAACTCCCAATTTACCAAATTGCTATAAATCTAATCCGGCTGTAGCAGCCACTTCTGGAAACACTTCAATGGAATTATTGACAAGGCCTGCTGGATAAATTCCTGGTCCACGAGAAAAAAAAATGGCTCCCATAAAATGTTAACCTTGTAATGTGATGCTTCCCCCTTGTGGGCTCTATGCCGCAACACAAGCTGTTTTCAGTGTACATGTACCCTTCTTTTTTTTTTTCCTTCAGATCGTGGACAAGCTGGGGGAGAGGTCACCAGGGAGGCTGGCATCCCAGGGACATCAGTCTTTTGCCCCTCAGTGAGCACCATGTGCCACAAATCACAAGAAATTATTTGGTGCTGATCAACCTAGATGTAGAAAACATGTGAGGCCTGGACAGCCTACTTAAAGCTGAGATTACTCCATTAGCGGGGAGAAGAGAAAAAAAACTGTTACATTCTAACACTGTGAGTGTGCAGTGGTTGCTGAAATATGTTTGGACAAAGGCATGCTGGCTTTTGTTTGGCTGGTGGCTGGACCAGAACCAAAGCGTGAGGTAAAGCACAAATACTGTACACAAGCAACAGTTTGTCTCCATACTTTGCCACTGGATAATATGTAAATATTTCCACAAGGTGTGCCTATCATACCAGATTGGTTACTTATGCAACTTTATAAGACAATGTGTCCATCCTGTTTGTGCTGTCCACCTTGATTAAACTACTCTGTGGTTTGAACAGATCATCTGGTTTTGTTTTTTATCAAGTATGCTAACTCCCTGACATTGGTCATAAATCAAGGCAAGTTTATCTAGCATCACTGCCTACAGAGACAACAAAAAATGGCCAAGTATGCTGTCCATTAAGTCACAAAATCTTGATGGGCAAGTAGTGACTGAGCTCTGTAAAGTTGATTGTGGCATTGATCAAATGTTGCTTCCTTGGCCCATTTGGATAAACCATGGATAAACCGCAGGCAACCGCAAACCACATGGAGGGCTTTTGTTTGGAAGTCTGTAGCTGGATACATGGAGGCCGCAGGTCAAAGATACACAATCTCAGCTGGTGATGGAGCGAAAAAGCTCCAACATTGCTCCAACATGTGGGTACAAACTCCCATCCCGAGAAGCCATTCTTTGTCTGGCTGGATGGTGCCATTCACCCAGAAACAAACACAAGAACTATGTGTGCAACCACAAAGCATACAAGTGCACCCAGAGTGCAGATGGCGATCAATTCATGAAATGGAATTTCCACATCACTTGCCAATGTGGAATGTTTTGCACTGATTCAAACATCCCCCAACTACTGCTTTCATTTGCAACAGACTGGAACCCGGACGGATGGGCAATCAACTGAATGAAGACTAATGATAACATGAGGACAGGCATAAGACCAATAACTTATCTCCACATGTAAAAACCTAATCCTCCATGATATACTCTTCACAGAATGAAGTTGTAAGTACACACACTACCATTATACTACCAGAAACAGACAGAGTTTTTGAATACGGGAACAAAATGGCTCCAAACGAAATTCCCCCAAATTCCCTTAAATGAAAAACAAAATCACAAAAACCTTGCACCTTGTTTGTGTGACCCTGCAGATAGAGAATCTAATAAACATCTAAAAAAAAGAAAGAAAGAAAGAAAAGCAAAGTCACTTCATGTTTGTTTTGACTTGGAGAAACAAACTGTTTCCCTCCCCTCCAGTTTCTCCGGTGAATTCCTGTTGATAGATGTAGAGGCTACTGCAGCAACAATGCAGGGGGAATACAATGTACCTGCCTCACATGCACAGAATCTGATTGGGCGAACACTGACACACAGCCTGGCGTTAGTGAGACCATGGCGAGACCAATCACAGGGCTTGGCTGGAACAGGTCACTGCTGTACAGCCACAAGATTATAAAGTCTTGTTTCTAGTGGCCTTGCTTCACCCTTTGTCGAGCTGGAGATAAATCGAGATCAATTGAAGGCACTGGAGGGTAAACCTCAAGGGAGAGGGGTCTGCATCAGGGTGCCTGGGGTCCACCAACCTGGGGATACTGGCCTTGCTTGGCATGTGAGAACATTTGGGAATAGATCAGTTTGAAGTTGCATGCATACCTGTAGCTTTTGCGCTGCCTCTTTTAGCACTTCATGTGTGTCACAGGGTCAAGTGTAATTGCACATGCCACTGAGGAAATAATGCATCCGGTCAGAACTGACAACAGGTTAGTATCTAATTAGCCATGAGTTGATGGAATTTTTCATGGAATTATTTCAATGCATTTGCTTAGTAATTACCATCGGTCTACTAATATTACTGAGTTCAAAGCTTCCTTTTTTATTTGTGTACAGCCACAATCATGAGTACACTTTTTGTTACAAAGGTCGTGTCCGAAACGGGCTTCCGGAGCTACGGCTAGGTCTATTGTCTACGCGTTTCCACGCATTTCCAATGGAGTGAAGACCTAGACCTAACTCTAGACAAGAGAATCAGATGCAGCCAAAAACATCATTATGAGTGACACAGCAATGTGGATTAACTCTTTGCAATACTGGGATTTGCCAAATTTAAAATACTTCGTATTCTTACTAATGACACGAAGCTGGATGACTGATTCATGTGTAATCTCAGCGCAAGTTTACATCACTGTTGTTAAAATGGTGTTCTCATAACACAAAAAAAGGTACATGCACTTGATTTGCATTTTGTACGAAGTGTTTGAGGGCTCATTTTTGCACGATTGGGTTTGCATTCGGTAGAGTTAAAATCAGGTGGTATTCAGTATTTTGCTGTTTGCTTTGCACTGAGGATGACGAGTTGCAATTTCTACTTTAAATAATGGTAGCCTCTCTGCATTTCCATTGCTTGGAATGTCTACTGTCTGAGAATACAGTGAAATTCATGCTTCTAGTACTTTTTTGACGAGAATGAATTTACATGTACACACGATGCAGATGTCACTTCAAAATTGCCACCTTTATAAATGTACTGTATCTGGTCACTTTAAGCAGCTTCTGCTGAGTCAGTTGAGTTAAGTAGACTCCCCGCAGACAAGCTGGCTATGCATCTTTGGGGACATTTGGAAGTTTTGACATGAAGGTTTGCTTTAAAATGATACTGAATGACATGCTGATTCAGATCGATGACTTCGCACTCACAGGATGTGTGGCACACTATTTTGGGGGTCAAATTCCTAGAAAAAAATCACTTATGCCGGATGCTGAAGATGGAGGGGTAGATTGGGAAAGCTTTGGGAAAACAACCAATACGTAAAGCTTGAAAAATCTTCAGCGGCGAATGAGGTATTAGAAAAATGTGGGCAGTTTAAAAGTGATAAATATCTCTGGTGAGAAGGGTGTTTTCCCTCACATATTTGATCCAGTTCCACTACACCTTGTGGTCAAGATCCAATCCATTAAGTATGGTCATGGTATGACTCTCAGCAAAGTATCATCTCAGCATGAAATGTGAGGTATTTTATATGCGCTGACAGGTAATGGGATAAAATAAATAACAACTACTGGAAAAAAAATCAAGGTTAAAATGCGTACCTTCAGTGGCTGCAAGCTGTGTCCTGCTAGTCTCCAATTCAGTCTCCCTCCTGATTTCAACTCTGCACCGAGTTCTTCCACGAATGGTAAAACTCTGATGCATTCTCCACGCGCAGGCCCCGGCCCTGGGCCATCTCGACGGCTGCCATTGCTAGCGGGGATGCGGCCAGCTGGCCCGGCCGGTAGTCTGTCAGGACGGTTACCATGTCATGGCTGTCGTTGCCTTGCAGAGCAGATCGCTGGCTGAAGTAGAGGGCACACTCAATGATGTGATACAGAGTTCTGGAATGACAGACAAGCACAATGAGCAATGACCATTCCTGACTTTGGAGTTTTTTTTTAATCGGATGAATGGATTAACCACCTCTACTACATCAAATAAATTGCTGTCAGGGGCCCGGGTTGAAATTTTGCTCTATACATGCAAGACTAGAATATGTTTAAAGAGTAATATTTTGAGATCAAAATTTGAACAGCAAACTCCTACAATGAATTGTGCCTTCTTGACAGTGATGTAGTCAAGTACTTTTTGAGAACCAAGTTCTCTACCAAATATTGAACTAGTTACGAGGGAACAAAGCTGAAGTACATCGGCATTTGATGGTACATGCATAAAGGTAAGATTACAAAGCAACATAATGACTTCAGACCTTCACTGTTTGATTAAAATTAACTTTTTAGGATAAAAGTACTCAGAAAGTACTCGGCCGAGTACTTTCCGAGTACTTTTCTCCTTAAAACTTAAATTTTACACAACTGGGAGTGTCTGAAGTCTAACATTTATTTTGTAATCTTACCTTTGCACATTTACCATCAAATGCCTGTGCACTCTGGCTTTATTCCCTCTTACCCAGTTCAGTATTTTGCGGAGAACGTTGGTACTTGGAAAGTACTCGACTACAACACTGCTTCTTGAAATGGCAACACAAAAACAACGCCCCAATTTATCAGGAAAGCAGGAATCTGGTACACTCTTTCCAAAACTTACTTAATAGACTTGTCCTTGTCCTTTGGTTTCTTGTCTTTGTCGAGCTGAAGAACCTCATGTTGTCGCTGGACACGGATATGCCTTAAGACATGAATTATATAAAACTTAGATTTCTGCATTTTGAATTAGTTTATAGTTGTGTGCATTCATCTTTAATTCCCTCACTGAAGCATAATTCATCATCTTTGGTTTAACGTCCTCCAGTCTGTTCTGCGTTGGCCTGCTTTCTTGCTATGGCTCTCCTCCACTAATATGGTGATATAATTTATCTGTTATAATCCCAGGCTGACATGCTGAAAATGTTGTTTTTGGGGGGGGTTGTACAGTGCTCTGGGTGGTTTCTTTCCACATGAAATTCTTTTGGTTCTTCCGCCTACTGTGTTGTAAACAGCAAGAGCGAATGCTGACTATTTGGAGCGTGTCTCTAGCTGCAGTATCTGTCCATCCTCGGCTGTCATTCATCAGATTTCACCATGTGCTGTGATGCATCATAATTCCAACTGAGGTGCGGAACGCGAGCCAAAATTTTGTGATGTGCCAATTGAAGCCATCTCCCAAGGTTTGTGGCACACTGAACTGGTTGCGAGTCCCTTGACAACACATGCCAGTTGTGACAAGTCACGTTAACACAGATGTGTCTTCCTGGAGCTAGCTTCATGGAATGTGTAAGAGAATCTTGATCCCCAAGTTTAAAAGATTAAGAGCATAGATGCATTTACAAAATTTTGACATTGTTGAAAAATTGCCACATTTTGTTAAGAAATTGTTGCCCTTTTGAGGCAAACTTTGCTCATTTTTACAAAAAAGTAATCTGAAAATGCTGTATATCCTTAACATTTCTTTTTGGGGGGGCTTCACTGAGGTTTGGGGGAGCATGATGAGTCCTCAAACAACACCCCCCATCCCTATCCCATACACAAGAACTAGAGAGGACTGGCATCGGAAGAGGAGTTCACATTTTCAGCAAGTCTCTGACGATCCTAAATCACCCATGGTTAGGCTAAACTGACCTATTTCCCTTCTTCAGGATCTGCTCCAAGAACCGGCTCGCTTCTCGGGCCTCAAAGTGCTTCTTCTTGAAGTGGTCCAAGTGACCAACAACTGCAACAATAAAAAGCAGAGAGAGAGAGAGAGAGTCCCAGTGAAAAACCCCATCAGATCATGCATATAAAACAAAACAAAGAAACAAACAAACATATTCCTGACAAATGTGCAGAAACCAAAAGTGGATCGACAGCCAATTTTTCGGGGGGGGGGTTTAAGGGGGCCCAAAATTTGGGAGTTTCTCTTTGTAATCTTTTATGGCCTTGCTGGATTGAAGGTAGATTTAGGGTGTTTGACATGATGTTGAAAGAAAAGGGAAGAAAAAAGACTCCCCAAATTGCCCCACACTTACGGGGGGGGTATTATTTATTTTTTTTACTACAAAAACAATTGCCTGTTTTTTTAAGGAGGGCATGGTCCCGTTACCCCTTCCTGGATCTGTCCTCGCCTGAAACTGAAGCAACAACTGTCAAGTGTCAAGTATAAAATGGCATTATCTGATGATACAGGGGTCCATGAGTGGGGGGGGGGGGAAAGGGGAGGGGGAGGGGGGAATTCTGACAATGCGATGCTCCAGGGATGGTCTGAGTCACACATCTATCACACAGGGCTTGTGCACTTTCAGACACATCTCTCTCAGCACAAACATCACCACCTTGGACTTGTCTCCGACACATGACACTTCTAGGCCACAACACTTCAGACCAGCTGTGGGTCTCACAGAGGAATTCGGAGGAGTAAATTCGGCCACACTAAGCCTGCAACTGATCTGGAGATCTCCAAAGAGCTGTTACACTATTTCTCTGACCTGATACGCCTCGCGATGATAAGCTTCTTGACTCTCAAAAGAGACAGCTTAGTCTTGTAGCGATAATGTCTCACGAGGCCGACACGCTGCATACACTCACTTATTTGCACGCAAATGGTATGCCATCTACTGCTGTAACCGGGCGTGGTACATGTACGTCTAGTTGAGTTCATCACAAGTCCCTACAAGTCCATCACATGCCCATCATAAGCTGTTCAAATGAATGTGACAAAAGCATTCCTTTGTCATACATGTACATGTATTTCACTTGATTACTTATGACAGGTCTTGAAAAAGGACTTGTGACTGGACTTGTAAAGGGACTTGTGACTGGACTTGTAAAAGGACTTGTGATGGACTTGACTATAATACTCTGAAGTGCTCCAGGTCAGACTAGTACTCGAGTAGTTTTTAAAACCCATACAATGTACTTATGAGAACATACATGAACACGAATAAAAACTAGAGTGACAGAATACTCCTAACAATGTACTCAACTGCAAAGCACACATTATCGAGATGTGAAGTGCACCAACACATGACCTCCACATTTCTGAAGATGGACACTCCTCTTCTTGTGGGGGGGGGAGGAACAGTGACAGTAAGTGGCATTTTAGAGATTTTTAACAGTGAGACAACAGGACGATTGTGAGATAGCTTGGATTACATTTTTTAAGGTTTTAATATCAACATGGTCTCTACCTAGTTCCTTGATATTTTTTGGTTTTAGGTTGATACGGTGATCATTCTCCAGATTCCCCTATGCTACAACCCTAGTGTGTCACATCATCTAGAGAACGTTGAAGAGGCATAATAACCACAGTTCTGCTGAAAGGACAACTGCTGTAGCTCCTTGGGATGCAAATGGGTGATGGGCTCTGTATTAATTTCCTCAAGGACAGGAAGGGGGAGGGAGGGGATATCCGGGGAGGGGGGGAGGAGGGAGGGAAGGGATATCCCAGGGGGGGATATCCGGGGGGGGGGATATCCGGGGGGAGGGGGAGGGGAAAAAGAGGATGGTTCACAACACTTAATCACTCTAGCAATTCTTGTCACCTCTCCAGCTGGTATGGTACCATGTGCTTGCCAGATCTGAAGTTACATGGAACTTGAAAAGTCACAAGACATGTTTTTTTGGCTGCAGTTCTTGTTTTTTGGGGTTGGGTTTCTGGTTTTAAGATGCTAAAAATGCAAATCACATTGTACTCATAAACTTTACAGTGCTTTATCAAACTTGAAGTCTGTTTTCAGTATCTTGACAAAAATAAAGCATCCACTAAGCTGGAAAGGGAGTTCTCCATTTCATCTCACAAAAATGTATTTTACCTACATTGTAGGTTAATAGGAGTTGTTCATCATAGTCAAAACTCTGAATAAATGTACATGTACTTTTAAAGAATTGACATATAGGGGTTCTCAAATCTCGTAAATAGGCTTCATGACATTACAGCAGCTTACAAGGGATTATAGATTTTGCTAGTCCAGTGCATGACTTTGGCTTCCTGACTAGGCAGTGTCCAAAACAGGCATTACTGGCTACGACTACAGCTATTCACCTTAGTGTACTGAGGGTAAAATCCAAGCCATGGCCACAACTTGACACCTAGTTTGGAGACTGCCTCATCTGAACCACCATTGTGCCAAGATGGCCACGCAAATGGAAACAAATTCAAATGAAGGTCTGCAGGACTGTGAATCAATCACAACAAGTCTTTCAGTCCCAAAAGTCAAGTGAAAGCTACTCCAATGGAATGTGACAAAGGAATGCCTTCGTCACTGTTTATCCTATTACTTTTAAGGCATTATTTGTGACTGAACCTGGGTCATTTGACTTGTGACCAATCTGCCTACCAGTCATCCAATCAGGCTGTGGTGTATGACATAAATGCATAATCTAGGCCACTCAAGAAATTACCTGAGTAGGGAATGACAATGATGAAGCGCTCGCTGTCAGCCAGTAGCTGTATCAGGCCTAGGTGGTTCATGAGAGCATTGGCGTCTGGCACCAGGTAAGGGGAGAACTGGGTGTTAGCTGCCCCATCTTGGACTTGACCTTCCAGCTGCTGGATCTCATGCTGGGGGAAAATAGTTCAAACAAGAGAAAATATAATCAGAACTTGAGTGCCCTGACATACACTGTCCCAAGATTTGGAAAGTTGACACAAGAGACAACCATAGCACTTTCAGGGAGCTTTCTGAATCCTCTAAAATCAATTGTGCAAGAAACACAATCTACATGTACCTAACTCAACCCTGGAAATCCCTCCAAATGTTCTAGTGGATTTTGAAGCCGAGAATGACTCGTGTTGCCAGGGTCAATTAAAATTTTTAAAGATAATTTTGGCGTCTTTCCCAAGCTTCTTAAAAATGAATTGACACTTAACCTGCACTTCCAAAGCTTTCTCTGTGGTCAGGAATTCCAGGATCTTATTGCTGATAGAAGCCATTTTCCACTACACATTCAATCATCCTTGGGGTTTTACAAATTGCTGCATTATCACTCTCTCTGACTTCAGGTTTAAATTGTACAAGTTTAGACACTTAAGCTCTATGGAGCTCAATTTTCTTCTACAGGAAAGACCTACTGCCTGACATAAGGCTAAGGTTGAAGGAGTTCCCATTTGGTTCCAAAAGTAAATGCTCCAAACTTCACTGTGGAGCTCAGGGTGAAGGTAAAAGACAGAGATATGGCCACAGTCTGAGTACAGCATCAATAAGGCTGGGTCTAAATTACTTGGCTGTGGCTTGAAATTATACGCATGCACATGGTAGTGGCTGTAACCACTACCCATTGAGTCGTGTATAGATCCAAGCCTAAACCGAGCAATTTGGACACTACCTGACTAGTCAAAATAAAGTCTGTGAACAGCCACCAGGTGAATGCCCTCTTCTCTGACACAGGTCAATTCTGTAAAGTCTACACTCAAAGTCAAGCAGGCAATTGTGTTCTGCATATCTGTGTGCAGGTTTATACAACGTTGAATTACAGGACACTGTCAAGTAACACAAGTCTCAAAGCTCTGAGGACATTGCCCACCCACACTTCAATCTAAAGAAGAGGACAATTGTTTGTCCCAATCATCAGCACAAACATTCCATGGGCTGACCAATCATAAACTGACTGTGACAAACATCAGATTGACTTTAGAAGAGAAATCAGAAGCAGAGGCAAATAGTCCAGTGCTGTGTTTGTGATTAATTGATTGAATTTGGCTCATCGAGACATTTGGTTGGAATGCAGAGCCTGGGCTGACTGCTTTGGTTAACAGATGACAAGCTTATTCTTGCACGGAATACACCCTGCCCGACAGTCTGCCAGCACGTGTGAGAACGTGAGACCTCTCCATATGAACCAGACTGTTTAATGCTCTTGTCAAGGGCAAGGTGCACAGTTGCCAAAGCGTAAGTGAAATCTGCTAAGATAGAGCAAAGGAAAAAATGTAAACATTGCTTTGATCTATCCTGGTTCTCAATCAACTTAAAGGTAGTGTACACCATAGGTAAAATCCCCCAAATCGGGCTACCATATAATCCTGAAATATGTTACTTGAAAGAAAGTATATAAATAACAGCCTCAATCAGTCTGTAAAATATTTCCGCTCAGAATTTTGTAGTTTTCAAGAAAACAGAAATTTTGTTCTCTTTTTTCATGATGGTCTTTTAAGAGTTCATTCACTTTGCACATCACATTCTTTAACAGGTGCCAATTTTCTAACGTGTACGGTTTGCAGATGTTGTGTGAGTTTCCATTAATGAACAGGTAAACCTAAAAGCTGCTAAAAAATATGCAGACAGAAATTCACCAAAAGCAGGAACATGAGTGTAAGGTGTAAAGTAGGAAACAAATTGGATCAATTTGAAGTTAAATTTTATTTGCGGAAAGGATTTTCATAATGCGAAACTAAAACTTTGTGAATTCAAAATCATCCCTAGAGCATAATGGTATGATCCAAATATGGTGGCTGCTTCTGAGCAGAATGGTGAAAGGGATTTTTGTCAACAAAAGGTATAATTTCCACTCGTTAAACCTCTTGTGTTTCAAAACATAATTTCTTCATTGCTTGTAATTGTTGGTGAATCAACTACAAATAGAGTTTTGGTTTGAAACATGAAAATATAATTCATCACAATTGGAAATCATTCAGAAGCATAAATGGCATTAATTTGTAACGAACTTTGATTTCATTGTTTCACTTGTATTCTTAGGCCGTCAAAATTTAAAGCTAACCTCGCTTCTAATTCAAAATAGCTGACTTGTGAAAATAAATGTGCTCTATGACACTGAGGCTGCATCCGAATCTGTTGTCTAGAGCTAGGTCTAGGTCTTCGCTCCATTGGAAATGTGTAGAAACGCGGAGACAATAGACCTAGCCATAGCTCTGGAACCCCGTTTCGGACACGGCCTGAGTTCCCAGCTTTGCGGTATACATGTACTTAATAGTTCTGTAAATAAAATTGCAGTGTCAAAGTCAAGTACTTTTCAAAAACCAAATAATGAACTAAGGGTGAGCAAAGTTGGAGAACATGGACACAGGATGGTAGATGCACGAAGATAAGAGCGCAAAATAAAGACTTTAAGAAATTAAGAAATTCTCAGAAAAGTACTCAAAAACTACTGTACTCAGCTGAGTATTTGTTTAGTATTTTGTCTTTAATTTGTTTTTATCTTTTTTTAAGCTATTTTTTTCATAAAAGTGATAGTTTGTGGTCATCCATTTCCCAGTATTTGTAGTCTTACCTATGTGCATCTCCCCCCATTCAATGTCCATGTTCTCTAGCTTTGTTCACACCTAAGTTATTCCATGTTTTGCGATCAACTCGGTATGCGAATCGTTCTTGACTACAACAATGACAATTTCGGCTCACATCTCACCTCCAGCCACCTGACAGCCAGATCCTTCATCATCTGGGTGCGTCGCTCTTCCTTCTCTGCCTGAGGGAAGAGAAGTCATGATCAAGAGATCAGCGTTACATGTACATGGTACCACAGCAGCTGGATACAAAAAACAGTCTGTCATGGCGTTAAGGAGTCCATTTCCAGGTCTCATGAAACAGCCAAGCTACTCATGGTTGCTTGATAACCCCAGTGGATCGGAGTTGGGGGGAATTGACTGAGGGCATCGGGTCATTTTCTGGCTCCCCAAGTTTTAATTAAAACCAGATCATGAGGTGACAAAGTGAAAAAAATCTTAGCAACCGAGGCAATGTTGGCTGTGTTCTTGAGATTACCACAGACAGACTACCAGGAATTGGGTACACAAGAAATGTTCAATATTTGCAAGAGGACTTGGGTTTTCAAAGTTGTCCTGACAATATATGTTCTTCACTGCTCCATGCAATTTTAATTCCATATGAATTTGTGTTACTTTTTTGTGTTAATTTGTTAATTGCCTGTTATTTTACGGAACCTTTGCCATGTTTAACTGCTGTTTCAATCTGTGAAGAGCATTGAGATTCTGTACTTTTTGCTTGTATTAATATAATGTGCTATATATACATTAGTGACAGCCTAAGGCTGCATCCAAATCTGTTGTCTAGAGCTAGGTCTAAGTCTTCACTCCAATGGAAATACGCAGAGACATGCAGACAATAGGCCTAGCTGTAGCTCTGGAAGCCTGTTTAGGACACGGCCTAAGTATTTGGCCCACATGATCTAGTTCATCATGCTTCAACAGAACTATGTCAAAATTTCACCTGTCAGATCAGTGAAAAGGTTTTGACTACGCCTCTGTTTATGGCTCAGCTGCATCATAATATTGGCAGACAAAATTCAGTGGAGCAGCATGAGAGAGAGATAGCAAGGGCGAGACAGCAAGACTGACAAAATCTTTGACAGAGTGGGGCAAGCCTTCAACTTCTAAGGGCAGAGTGGCTTTGAATAGACAAGGGAATGACTGCTGAAAATAAGAGGAGCCTGGAATGGATTGAGGGGCAGTTGATTGACAGATTAATGACAGCCTTCATGTTGTCTGTCTAGGAACAGAATCAAAGAATATATTTTCAAATGGATGACACATGATATGGATGATGCATGATACTCTATATTTCACTCCTTTTTTACTAGACACTGGTGAGCACAGGTTAACTTTCTCCACATTCTCACTAATTTCATCAACTTCCCAGACCAGAAGGTTACTTCTGGAAGTGATGAAGTGCATACAATGAGACAGAATTTCAGCCCTTTCCTATAGAGGGATTTCACATTAGCGCCGTCTGCGCATATCTGCATCAAAACCGAGGCTCTCTGTGTTGAACTTCATCGCGCGTGCCCGCGGAGTCCACACAGTACATGGAGTATCCGGTTCGTAAGTGTGACGGCACTTCAGTTTAAACCACGCCCACTGCATAAGATACACGACCATCGCTGGTACGTTAGTTCGCGGTCAATTGTCGTTATTTTTTCTTTTGATTTTATGTGTCAAGTCATCCTGAAAGACTCCTCCTCAAAAATGTGCAGCCTGAAAAGTCTGAATTTAACATACCTTTATGTATTTTGTGTCTTAACTCCTTACTTTCAATCATCTGATCGTATTAAGAATTGAAGCTGACACATACAGCCTCGTTTTCAAACGTGGAAGTGCGCAGATCGACACTAAAAGCGTTGTATTGGGATCCATCTATTTGGGAAGTGGTTCAATAGCAAAAGTTTAAACACAGGCCTATTCCATACGAGGTCCAATCATTAAAATTAGATTCCTGTTCGTTAAGAACACCTGTCAACTGTAGACGGAATTTAGATTTTGTCTCCTTGAAATATTTACACATGTAAATGTCACTTTAATATGATGGATCTGTCTGACTTGAGAGGCAAGGGCAAAGCAGAAAGACAACACAATCAAGTGCCCCACAAACCTGAGTAAGAAACGATAAAGATCAAACGCTGCATCTGGCATGTTCAAGTGGCAATACACAAATGCCAAGCACAAAAGAAGGGAAATGAGACTTCTGCTGACTTGACCTTTAGATGGATGGCCTGGGGCCCATGGAGAAGGATGTGCACTCCCTCCTTTTGTTTTGGCAAAAACTAAAGGTTATTCTCAACAAATTCCCTAAAATTAGCTAACTCCAGTTTTTTGCTTGATGATCTGAGTCCCACCTAGTACTTTTTGGATCACCACGGGGAAGGGGAGGGGGCTTAGGAGGGTCTCAAGCCAGCTACAGCAAGTCCAAATGAAAACCCTGCAATATTTCATAAAAAGGTCCAAACGAAAATGCTGCAATTTTCAATTGAGAACTTACTGTTCCTTCTTAGACTTTGACATGTGTCCCTGAATGGGAATAGTGGTCTTTGTGCATGCACCCTGACTTGGGAACTCTTCGGTCCCATTTAATGTGAATATAGCAAATTGGGAACAAATGTTCCATAAAGGAGCCTTCCACTGGGAATAGGTCCCTCCTGACTTTTCCAACATTTCCTTTTGTCAAATTGGTTGAGGTAAACATCTGGAAAAGTCTGCTGAAGGTGCTTACAGCAAGACTTGACATTAAGCATATGTGACTCACAAATCCTTAAGAAATTCCAAGAAACTGGACTGTGGACTGCCGATGTTGCAAACAAAAATAGGAACATTTGAAACCTAATCTGTCTTCCATGCTGCCAAAATATAATCCCTCTAAGCCAGGACAAAATTAGCAGGGGCTTTGGAACTGATTTAATTACTGAGACAGCTTTGAGGTTTCTTTTTTTTTGGAGGGGGGAGGGTTTGAGGTGGAGGGGACAGGGGTCTGGGTGTAAAATCAGTTCAACTATTCTTTCCCAGAACTTCAATGACTGGTCTGCAAACCCATTGGATGGGAGAGGAGGATGGAGGCCAATATGACAAATTCAATTACAGGTTTTCCCACTACCACATACACTGACCTGATGATCAACTTATCAGTCGAAGTCCTGAACAGTACCCCTGGACTTGTGGGGGCAGCATATGATGTTTAGTCAGAACAGTGATGGTTGGCCCCACTGGGTGATTGAAACCCACAAACCAAATGTGGTTTGCATTAAATTTGGTTCCCATTATCCATGCCTTTCCTATCCACTCCCTTCACTGGGGGCACACTGACATCAGTTTCAACCTGATAAGGGCTGTAAGTATTACTGCCCAATTTTTCATGACATCACCACTGCAACCGTATGGATGGATATTTTTATCTGCGTAAAAATGTAATAAACATTGACAGGTCATAAAATGCATGTACCCTTATAATCTACTACCCGGGCCCTTTGAAGAGAATATGGTCTGACACCAGAAATTTCTGTGCATTTGAAGCATTTTTCATAATAAGAAAGCAACAGAAAAACAGGAGGCTCTGATCTGAGCTATTTTCTTCAAAATCTGCGGGGAGTTTCCCACCATCAACTGGTGATTTTCTGATGACCGTGACTGACGTAAACAGGGTAAAGAGAGAAGAGTGTCAGCCACAGTTGTGAACTGATCCATAAAGGTCAGGTCTATGACTAACGAATATGGGGTGAGGGGGGAGGTGAGCTGCCAGCCGCAATTACTCTGACACACGTCAGGATGAGCAGGTATTTTACCGCGCTCCATCACCGCAGCCATTGTCAACATCAAAATCCCTTTCTATCCCGACTGCCACAGACACGGCCGCTTGGAGCCCAACAACACGACACGTTCCAGTAAACACACAGGCGTGTGCACGGCTAACAGGAAGGAGCAAGTTTCAGAAGGGAAATTCAATGAGGAATCCATCTGCACTTTTTTCCTGATGAAATTGGGAATTATCCGGCGATAGAGTCATCTTGTACAAGCTTCTTTTTTTTTTTTGTCTCTCTCTCCACCTCCCGACATATTACGCAGCGCGGGGCTGCTTTCGAAGTGTGCCATCAGATCTGAGATCTAATGCAAAGAGGATGTGTGAGACTGTAGATTCAAACAAAGTCCCTATCTTTCGACACAGACTCAATCACTAGTGAGAGATCCAAGGTCATATAAATAATGCCTCAAATGCATGCGTACATAAAAACTGGGGGGGGGGGAAACCACTATATTCAACCATATCCTCTTCAAGAGATGTGGGGGGTGGAAGGGTCTTCAAAAAAGTTGGCTGCCTTTGTATCTGCCATGTACATTGGTAAACACTCAGACTGGATTAGACCTGTCTCCTGTTTAACCAGCCACTTGATTAATTTGCTTTTTATCTGATTTGAACAGGGCCAGTCCAAGTTAATATCGACAGATAACCATCAGAATATTTCTATCAATCCTGGCAGTCACCCACCTTGTGTTTGCCTTTTTGGTTCGTGCCCTTTGAGCCCCGGGCTCTCCCCTCCCTCTCTGTGTTTGCTGGGGCATTTATGGCGCGCTTGTGTCACCAAACATCAAATTTGTGATGGAGTTGAGCATTATTAGTATCGTTCTGTTTGTTGAGATGAGCTTCAGCTTTCTTGACCAAGTAGTTGATTCTCTAACAAACACCCCCCTAAAAGTGCAAGGCTGTGTTAACTACTTACTGATTGAGAGGTACCAAATGACCCTCAAAGAAAAGGTGTGTCATTTTCTTATGCTCCAACATTGATCTATGAACAAAAATATTGCAATAGTCAATCAGTTTCTTACAGCTTATCATGTAATATTAGTAAAGCCCAAAGACTGTATATTTAATAGTGTTATCACAACCAAAGCAGTGGCATGATCACAATACATTTTAAACAATGAAAGGAGGGAAGGCAATTTCCTTCCCTAGGCTCTGAAGATACAAGAAAATACTAAATTCTGGAATATCTGGTGCCTATATATTTATTTCCATCATCCCTGTTTTCCATTCATGATCAATTTTTATTGTGCCAATTTTGCACTCAGAATCGATCTGCAGTCCCAATTGTGTTTCTATCAGAATTCCTCTTTTGCTCTGAAATTGTTTTCCAGCATGTCGCATTATATTTACAAATAGGTCATTTGGGAGACATTTTGTGGTAAAATTAGGGAAACATTGGCTTTTAGGGAGACATTTCAGTGTCTCCCTTTTTTCAAACTACCAGAAGGAGGCCGAATTTTACCGTCCTTATTTTTACAG
This sequence comes from Acanthaster planci, assembly GCF_054643075.1. Lineage (NCBI taxonomy): Eukaryota > Metazoa > Echinodermata > Asteroidea > Valvatida > Acanthasteridae > Acanthaster > Acanthaster planci. Next base: position 11,310,161 of record NC_141781.1, read on the forward strand.
ATGATAGTTTAGGGCCTAAAATGAAAACATACAAAGTTTGGTTCAGATCAGTTTAGGGAAAATTGAATTATGGGACAGTAAAGTTGGAAAATTTTTGTGCACGTTCTTATGGGAATGTATCCCTAATGACCCATTAGCGGTAATTATTATTATTATTATTATCATTTTTATTAATAATTTCTGGTAATGACACCATGGATTCCTCAAAAGCACCTTAGGCACTATAGCTCACAAGCCTGAAGAAACCTGTAGAGAGGAGATAATGAGAACCAGCTGCAGTTTTAGAGGTGGGAGGAAAACCCCAGAGGAACATTATTCTGGGTAAAACCCAGAGACTCAGGTAGGGACTGAAAACCCAATCCACATATGGACTGGGCCAGGATTCGAACCGGGACTGCAGAAGTGGAAGGCGAGGAAAGAACGACTACGCCCACCTGACTCCCCACGCCAACCAGTCAACCTAACTTCTTCCCTCCATCCCCTCGGCTACACTACCGAAAGACTGGACACACTGTAAGAACCATAGAGCTACTGGGTTGTAGCTCTATGGTAAGAACATTCGTAGCCCCCGATGAATGGAAAGCAAAGCTTGTACATGCATGACATGATGTCAGACCTGAGCTTTCTGTACATGTACCTACTGAAACAGAAACAGGAATGGAACTAGTCCAGTGTGACAGTGAGAGATCCTAAAGCACATATCCAAATTTTACATCTTTCTTGGACAAAGATTCCATTATTGAACAGTTACTAACAACAGCACCTGTTGATCTGTCAGTTACAAAATAGGGGACTGACTTTAGCAAACTTGTTGGTTGAATGGTTGACGTCTGCACAAGTAAACTTGAGGCAGTGAATTTAAATCCAAACTGAGAAAGCTTGGGAGTGTTTTCCACACAAACTCTACGAATTTTTTTCACCCCGAAACATATCCCAATGATCCTATTTCACACAAGGTTGTGTCACCAAATGTACAGGTCTCTTCTTTACCAAACATGCAAATGGACACTCTTAGACTTCTATGAAGGGTCAAATGGATAATGTAAAGGGGGTGTGATAACCAAGGTCTGGTAACTAATATTGTCGAAAGCATTTCAGGTAAACTTGGGTTTCATAAAATTCACTGCTTATCAATTTTGACATTAGTATTAAACAAATTCTGGAAAACACCATGTTTTAGAGTACATGTGTACTGCAACACAAAGTCACAGCACAAAAGTGCTTTTAAAAAATCGTGCCACACGGAACTTTTTTAGTAATTTTTTTGTGAATTTACAAAAGCTGCTGCAAACTGCTGGCTGGAAGGACCTAAAAATACATAAATCAAAAAATTGGAGGACCTGACATTTCAGTCCTAGCCAAATCTACATTGACAATGATTCTCCTAGTATCTAAACATCAGTCACCCTAACCTTCTCAGAATTTTTTTACCTTTTAACCTGACGTGGACCAAGTAAAGAGTTTTTAGCCAAATTGACTGTACACATACAGCTGACTGTGCACTTGCAAACTCATTCATACAAAATTCTGGACAGGTTAACATTAGACTACAGGAAACCATGAGCAGATCCAAGAATATTGTAGGCCTACTATTTCAACATTCTTTCCTGTGACAATTGGGCTATCTTGATGGGCATAACAATGCCTCCTCCACTGATGGGCAAACATCACACACAGAGCAAATAAACAGAACCTGAATCTCATCTTAACTGATGGCTTATCAGTATGAGTGGCATTGCTATGTGGAAATGTAAACAAGATTAATATGGCATAATGGGGCTGTATTTTCATAAAAAATGGGGCTGTATTTTAATAAATGGCAATGGAAAAAAAGGGGGAAAAAAAGAATTATGTAAACACCATAAACATTCCCTCTCTCCCCCTAAATAGCTTGTGGAGTTTGAAATTATGTTGTTTTCAACAATGTTTGCACAGGACCTCCCAAGGCTTGAGGAGGACTTGTTTGTATCATTTTAACCGTAATGGTCATAAATCATTTGGGTTCAAGTCTAACTACATGTACGGGCGTTTTTTATGATATATCAATGTGTTGTTCCACACTTGCTCCTCATTCTCTAGATGTGTTTTTTTTTCTAATGGGACCCTGAAAGGACATTGCAGTCACGATTTTCTTTCATGCCATCCAAATTCCTTGCAAACTATTACTACTTTCTGTCATGATGTAGCAAAGTCCTTTCAAGATATGCCAAATTTCATTCATGATATCATGAATTTGTGCCACTGCAAAGTTTCTCCCCTGACTTAAAGGTCTTTGGTGACATCACAGAGTTTTGCAAAGTGGCCTAACTTTTTCCCTTCAATGTGAAAGAAATATCCTGAAAGAAATCTGTAATGAGCAAGCACAATCACACAATCTATGACAATGACAGAGAAATTCATGACGCTGAAATCAACAGTCATAGTGAAATGGCACTCACTAAGTTTTATTTAATTTGGCTGTAATGTAATGGCATGTTCGGTATTCCAACAGCGCATGCCCAAAATGAAATCCGTGTGGGGGGGGTCTTTCAGGAACAACAATGAGGGTGCATGAGATCCACCCTATTACATGTACATGTACATGTACATGTAGTGTGGCCCTGTGTTGACTTACACACATGCTCTGTTCTGGCATGACTTGGCCTTTTGGTTCGCTGGGAATCACATTACATTTTCCTTGCTAGAATTCCTGGGCTGAGGCAGACAGAAGCACAGGAGAACATCACTTACAACCTGCCAGACAAAAAATCAGCCAAAGGTCACCAGCTAACCTAGCCTACCTTTCAATCAGACCACAGGTGAAGCCAACCACTTGGCAAAGTGTTACAAGCACTTCTCAATAACAAACTTACATTAAACCATGAAACAACAAATCAATCACTACATGATCCAAGTCAACAAATCAACAAGTCCATGTAAAAAAGATCTGTCAACAAAAACCTATTAACATCTATATGAACAAGCCCGTGAACGTTTTTTTTTAATAAGAACAAGAAAATGCTGAACAACACACTGACAATTGAGCCTACAAAGAAAGTAATTAACACAGAGAGTCAATTGTCTTTAATCATAGAGCGAGGACTCCTTGCTCTGTGCTTTAATTAAGCACTGTAGAAAAAAGCCCATAATGTGCACAACCCTGCCTAAGGCTGTTAAATCAAAGCAAATATACCTTGTAAATCTTTTCAACACACAAATTAAACTTGAGTGTTGATGAGGGAGGACTAGGAAAAGCTGTTGGCAAAAATATTTCCAAAGTGTTTACACAGATGACAGGTGCCCTAATTATCACTGAGCCATGAGCAATAAAATTTCATCAGCCAAGTCATCCAATGTGTTTTGAAAAAAAAAAGTGAGGAAAATTGAGCTTCAAAACATCTTGAGAGATTCGTGAGCCCTTCAAAATGACCCTTGAATAGTGCAGCTCGAGTGCTTCTGGACCTGCCTGATCAGAAAAAAAAATTCAAAAACTAGTCACGCATCAAGACTTCAGAGTCTTTTGAGAGACTCCATAATACCCGGCAAGATTATGATATTAATAAAAACCTGCCCTTGAATGGAAACTCCAGGCCTGTGTAAATGTATACTCATCTTGCATCAGGCCGTTCAAATAACATGGCAAAGTTTCCAGTTACCTGGTGACAGTATCGCAAACATGCCCCACATAATAGGGATCAATCTTCCTGATTAATCTCCCCAATGCCAACAACTAGGCCAGATTGCCCGGGCTGATAAAGCCAGGATGATAATAATATGCTCGGGCCACTTGAAATTTGAAACACTCGAGATGTTAACGCTTCTGCAATCGGCAACGCTTGTTGATTTTGTGATGGCTCCCACTATTTTTTCCTTCTTTGTCTCCCTTTCTTCTGTCGACTAGTCAAACATTTCAGTTGTGTCAGAAGACCACTCATCTCCTGCGCAACACCCAAGTGACGACCTTTGAAAGCCTGGACTGGCAAATGAAAGATTTTTTTTCGGTAAACAGGTCCTTGTAAGTGCAATGGGGGGGTTGAATTGCTGATACAGACGAAAAAAGAGTGCGATGAGCTGCAGATAACTCTTCAATTTATTCCACCCCAAGGTAGGAAAAAAGGAGCGAGCTTCTTCAAGCCCTGGAACGAAGGGAAGATTTAAGGTCCAGATGGCACCGATAGGGACATCTGATTCATCCATAGCCCTTGCTGTTGCTGGTGAATCAGTGCATAATCGGTGAACACATGTCTGCTGATATATATAAAAATTTGGCTTACCAAAAGACCATTTTAAAATGCAAAAATTAAATGCAAAACTGTGCCGTAATTATTGCCCATGTCATTTCAACTCGTTTTTCTTTCAATCATACATCCATCATCTTGAGCATACGTGAACATGTTTTCTGTAGATAAAGCAGAATTATACAGACACTGAATAGAAAATGCTTGAGAAATTAAAGAGTTTGGATAATCCAAATACTGTAAAAACTAAGACTTTAAGGCACATGTTTTCGGGAAGTATTTGCCAAGTACTTTTGAGTACTTTCACAACAAAATTTAATGAAGACTTATTATGTATCTAAAGGTCTGAAGTTTATTGCTTCTTTCCACCGTTAACTTCATTTGCCTGCAACTGCTGAGCTTGCTATATTCCTAACAAAAAACACAGTATTTGGTGGTTGAAAAAAGTACCTGAAAGTACTCGACTATACCGACTATAACAATGGGGTAACCAGGTGCTAGCAGACTTGCACATTTGACACATCTGATTGTACTAGTATATCATATGATTCCACGAGATCAGGTGCACAAGCAGTTGCTTGATCCATTCCAAGATGGTTGAATTTAAAATACATGAGTGCCAGAGAGTGACCCAAAATTTTTTTTTTACCAATAAATAACCACAATCCGATTCCCGAGTGTCTGGTCAAACGACGGATGACCAGCAGGACATTATTATTATCCTGTAATTGGCGCTAAATACGGTGTTAAATGATCAGACATAAATATAATAAAAGAAAACAAAATGAATTATCACCATTAATTTGCTGGTAAGTACCTGACATCAGCCTCAATTTCAGCTTGGCAGGCAAATCAACTCACCAGCAAATGGGCTCCTTTTCTGGTGATGGCCATTATGGATCAAGCCCAATGAATCCACTTTATTAATTGAAAGCTCTGATATGGAAATAAGAAGCGTGACTATTTTGTAACAATAAGGAACTGCAGGTTCAACCTCACTTTAAAAAATATTTTTCATTTGGGTGAAAAAGGTGACATTACTTTACATCCAAGATAACCTTTATCTGCTTTTTATCCATTGGAACTACTCAAGGATGGGAATCTTTTGCCCCTGTAGCATTATTCTGTTCATAAAGTCTTAAGAAAACATTTCCAGGGATCACCTTGCTTTCAATTCATGAGGGTCAACTCGTGAGCAAGGCCAGTCCCTTCAACACATCTGCTTTTTGCTGAACGCAGAGGGCAGCAGACACACTACTTGAACTCTCATGTGCACACATGAAACTTCATGTGCACACGTACTAAACAGCATGCTGGAATAAACCACCTCACTGCATTTGTTTTCTTTAAAAAGGAACCAAAAAAATTATATTTCTGTCAGCACAAGGGGCCAACCTTGGGATTAGAATTTCAGACTAGGACTGCTGGGATGGATGAGAGTCTGGGGAATTCCTCAGGCCAGGAGTCTGTCTCTAACTCAGAGTAAATTGCTGGGGGGGGGTTCTGGGAAGATAAGGACATCAAGTTTCAAGTGATATCCAGGATTGGGGGGACCCTGGCTGTTGTCTCTTGTGCACTGGGAAGCAACTGACAGATACCAATAACCGGCCGGATTAATTCCATTTGACTCCCATCGTCCCTTGTAGCCTGAAAAGAAAATTTCAGTGTTGACGGTGATCGTGCTGGCGCGACAGATTGTTTTCCCCCTCAAATAAAAAAAAAGATCACCGGGGAATAAAAATTATGTTATGGCTGTCAGGTGAGCATGTTTTGGGGATTAGTTTTATTTTTGGCTTTTCGTTTCAGGGTCAGATCATATTTCATCCATTTAGTTACTTTTTTGGAGGTGGAGACTGGACAAAGCCTGGATTGCAGTCTTTATTTAGCAGCAACATTTTAAACCACTGACAAGATTAAAAACTGGATCATTTTTGGATTCTCATTCTGTTCTGAACAGTTCAACAAATGGAACAAAATTTGTCTTAAGTAACTGCAATTAGCATGATTTTTGTGGCACAGCTGAGAGTGTTTTATTACGAAAGACACCATATCAAAAGAACAACTTGAAAAACCAATTAAAAATTTTTTTTTGGTGGGGGTTGCAAATCCAAATGTGTCATTAGCCCACTTGGAAATCCCATTATTTGCTGTAATTTCAACTGAACTGTGAACTCCAAATGGGGCCTCTTCACAGGAAGAATCTAGCCCAATAACTGTGCCAATATTTGGTCAGTGTCGGCAAGCCTTTTCACTACAGACATTTTATCTTGTCCTAATTTGGGGCAAAGCTGACGGGGAGCAGATAAGAAAAGAAAAAGACATCGGATTAAAGGTGGTAAACAAGTGGAGCTGTAATCTGTCGTGATAAATTAAGAATTGACTGCTCCCAGCCTGACACAGGGAAAATATTTGCACTACATTGTGCAAGATGCAAATAAAATACTTCTTATTTGAGGGCACTGGTGATTCGATAAGGAAGAAAAAAGCGGGTCATTGCTGATAGGCAAGGGTGGTTGCTGAGCAGGAGGCTTTGAAAGGGACCAATAGGTAACTGCATAGTCTGTTGGGAGCCTTCTTGTTTACTTATTCAACTTAGCCTAGTTAATTCAGATCATAGATGGCAACATTTGGCATGGGTCACACTTACATGAAGGGCACCACGTTGTGATTTATGGATAATTTATTCATGTAACCTATTTGGCTTCAACTTGAGGTGTGGTAAATAACGCCTCATGGTAGAGGAGTCTGCGATATGCATGAACATGGCATTCACAAAGCATTAAAGATTTGGGGGTTCAAATCCCTACATATGCCATTCTGTACCTGAGCAAGGCACTTCACTGTATTTCACACATTTTCCCACCTGGCAGATGATCACAGATCAGGTGGGGGAGGGGAGAGACTGAATCCCAACACATAATAATGTTACGTTGCTTAGCAACACAACCATTTTTTTTTTCACATTTCAACTTCCCATCTGGCAGTATATCAAAGATCGGAGGTTCAAAGCAAGGCACTTTATCCAGGGATGAGATTGACCAATGATAGAAATAGCTGAAAACAGCTGAAAAAAAGACAAAAAGAAGCTGAACTGTGGAAATCTCCTACACTTTTGCACACAGCCAGTGAGGAAAAAAAGATGAAATCCAAAACCAAAAAAGCTGAAATCAGCTGAAAAGCTAAGAAATCTCACCCTGTTTATCATAGCCCTGCTAGGACTGGTCTTTTTTGGGCCAAACTTACCAAGACCGATGGTTACTCTTCCCATTTAAAGTCCAGTTTGGATATTCCAGGAAGCTTTACTCTTGGTTATTTTTACTGAGCCGTGCAGTTATTTTTTACACTTTCCCTGGGATGGAAAGTCCAATGGTGTGGACAGTGCGAGTCGGGAAAAGCATGGAAAAAAGCAACTCAGCAGAGTGTAACGGTTCATCCCCTCCAAGCAAAGCAGCATGGGAAACTGCCCATGTGCATTTCACGTTTCACTGCGGTGCGGCACGTGGCCAGTATTTCCAGGGCACTGTTCCTCTTTTGGGCTCAGTCATGGCAGAGTTAATATTGATACAGCTGGAAGTTTAACTGGTGTTACACAAGTGCACCATTTCCAGATGGCAACATTGTGTTGATGGACGAAAACAAATGCAGAACGGTCATGCAAAGCACTCTCATAAGTCACTGTACTGATTGCTTGGTTACTTCTCCCTGCGGTCTTGGTAAAATTGTCCCATGTCGAAAGTCCAAGTGCAGACAGTGGTCCCTTTTAAACACTTTTCATTTTATCTTCGGCTCGGTAAAACCCTTGAAAAAAAAAAATCCAGTAGGGGCACAGCTTATGCTCCCCACTTGCTTCTCCCCTACTCAAGAACATCATTACAAATATTTGTCAAGGCATTATCTGGTTATTGTGCATTCAATTGGTAATAACAACGTGTAAAATGGTGCAGTGGCTGTGTATGAGCTGGTAATGTCTATGACCAAGCTGGTCAGGGGTAATACATGTACATGCACATGAACGTCTGCTCTGTAGAGAAAGTACTGGGCCCATGCGGTAGGGTAAATTGCTTTTAATTGTGGGCAGGTGAGCTCTTGAAGAGAGCCAGGGAACCCACTACTTTGGGCTGTAAGCTCTGCCCTAGGTCAAGAGACAGGAAAATCTGTTTCCTTCAAATTAACCAGTCAACAAAGGACTATTTTACTTTTCTCCTATCAGTTTTTTTTCCTAGGGAGGGGCATTAAACCTTCAGATATTAAAAATCGGAGGGATATCCTACCCCTATTCAATGACAAACTGGATGAGCATGATTATGGTAGTCCGTTAACAAACGTCCACTCCACCAACCCACCCCCCTATAAAAAATCAATCTACTACTACATCACCAGGACAAACGCTCGAAAATATTACAGATGATCTGGCAAAGTTCTCTTTGTACGAGAACTGACCGCTGGATGAGGGGTAGGGCTACCAAAGGGGAATTGAATCCACATCAAAACAACACCGTTATCGCTGTAATCGCCAAACAAATGTTTACCCCTCTAACTCATAACCCAGTTCAACATCTCATTACAGCCAATCAAGGTTCACAGATCAGATATCAAAAAAATTTGTAAGAGGGTAGATTAAAAAAAAAGGGGGGGGCAAAATTACAACACCTGAGCTCTCTAGATGTGTTTGTTTACTGGCAGTGTGTGGGAAAAAAAAAACCTGCATTGTGACCTCTACCAAATCAGTTTAACCATTAACAAACAACCCCCCCTCAGACAAACACACACCTGGGGAGTGGACACCACTTCAGCCTGTTTGCGCAGGTTTTTATCTATGCCCCTACTTGGCACTTGGCTATTATCGCTGTGTTAATATTGACAGCTTTCCAGTACCATTCCCTCCCCCTTCAACTCAATCTATATCTCTCTTTCTCACAGTGAGTTTAGTTATTACTTTGTGGTGATAAGATAAATGACACAGATAGCTGTGTTGAGTCATTGTAACTGTTCCCCCCTGTGTGTATATTGGAGGTGCCTGTGTGTACTTGGGCTGTTTGTGTGTGTGCTCAGCGTCTGAAGATTGGTGGGGAATCAAAATGGTGCATCAGTAATGTGCGATTTAGGGCCATGGTAGAGCAAACAATATTGGCTGCTGGCTACAACAATCAAAGTGAATAAGTTCAAGCATAGTCAGAGATCTGGTCCTCTGCAGGACATTCTGTAATAACTCATCTGAAAATCTATCCCTATGCTTCACGTGACAACGACTCTACAAAATCCACAATTTGTCAGCAAAGACGTGGGTTCAAGCCTGGTGGTGTTTACAAAGTTTGGGTGGGTGTGGGTTAATAATTTATTGATATATGTACATTGTGTAAATATGTAAATTAGTTAATCTTAATATTACCATGCAAATTAATATACAAATAATTAGGATGTAAAATGGGAGTTAAATGCTACAAAGGTGAGGTTTGGTTGGAAAAGGTTTGGAGCCGGAGCAGCTACATCTCATTTGTGGAGCAATAACACCCAGCACCCATTTTATACTTTTTCAGATGGAATTCTATAAAAATATCAAATGCAACAGATTCGATTGCTGAGGGATATTGGAATATCACAACAAAGAGGACTCACTACCAATCATCTTTGGGTTGAAACAAGTCATATTTCCCTGAAAGGTCTAAGGGGATTATGCCCTAAATAGGACTGTTCACACCTCAAACTGAGTGGCTGCAGAAAAAGTTAACAAATAAAATAAAACATTATGAGCTTCACACCTGCTCAATCTCCAAGCTCTAGTCCGAGGAGAGAACAGGGAGACACAGTTTCCAAATTGCAGGCGAGTGTAGCTTGCAACGTGATGAATGAACCCAGGACTTGTCACAACACGAGACATCAAGCACATCCCATTGTTCAGGAGACAACATATCCAATTGTTCAGCTTGTGACATGGGGTTGAATCTCTTTGTGTTTCTCGGCCAATCTGATAGGTTGGCCGGCCAAGCATAAAACAACAAAATGTCTCCACTTGGTTCTAGGCAACATGGAAGTGTAAAATCAGCCTACAAATTTGCCGAGTCTAGGGAAACTTCAGTTCCAATAAAGACGGTCAAAGCTACCGGTAACTGAGTGCAGATTGTACAAAACTCTGAAACTCTGGAGACTCTGAAACCAGAGATTCTGCAGAAATGCTGGAGCTTGACACAGAGTGAGGCAGCCTGTTATGCTGCCTGTTGGTACACACCATTCATTTCAATCAGAGCTGAACAAATCAGCACTGTGGTTGAGTCCGCTAACAGATCGTTACAAGTCACATAGTCTCAAGCCAAGTCATGAGCTATTCATATAAACTGTGACAAAAGCATTCTTTTGTCGTTGTTCATCTTGTTTCCTGTGGCTGATCTTGTGACCGACTTGTATAAGGCCTTGTGAAAGGACCTGTGTTGGGCTCAACTCCAACCCTGACGCTTTCCACTTTACATTTTCACTTTAATTTGAATGCATTCTTTAATTAAGCTTCTTCCCTTGATTACTTCTGTAGCAGGGAAGAAATGGGGTCCAACACCGAAACAAAAAGTCACGGGAAAATAAACTGATCCATAACTTACAGGCTTTGTCTCCATCTCCTCTGACTCTGTGCTTGCATCCTGCAAGTCAACAGCATCCTCACTTGATGGTACATGGAAAGCCTTGTGCTTGTCGTCGTGCACAAAACTCAAGTCTTTGACGGTGGTGAGGAAATGTCCGAACTGGCGGAGGCAAAGGACACGAAGAAGTGTCTGGAGGAAAATTTAGGAAGCAAAAAATAAATGAATGAAACATAAAAGAAATTGGCAAATTTGAACACAGATTTATCACTCAGAGAATAACTCTAATTTGGGTTTTTTTTAATGCAAATCAATCAGTTTTTATCTAGGTCATGAAGAAAAAGATAAAATAAAGATGCCTGGATGATAACGTTTCCTTCCTGCAAACCTTATAACCAACTCCCCCCCCAAAAAAAAGATGAACAAAAATTCCTGGCGGGGATTGATGTGGTCACCCGCAAATCTGTGCATCCGCGCATCTGGAAAATTAAATATTGTGCTGTCAGTATTACTTACAAAACAAAAACTCTGGTTACAGTTGCAGGACGGAATGGGACCATTTCATAAAGTCGTTGAGCAGGTTTCAGTGTTCAGGAAATTTATTTCCAAAGCAACAGGTAGCTGGGAACAATTCATGACCAATAACGTACTTAACACGACAACTTGACAAGTAACCTGCTTAAGCAGGGTACCAACACTCTTTGATGCTAATAATAAAGCATAAACCAACTGACTGGTCTTTGGGAGCAATTAAATGATGCTGCCCTGTGGTGAGAAAGAATAACTCTTGTTTTTGACAGAGGTTCTATCAACCTATAGTGTACTGAGGAAACGAGTGTGCCATATTTTGTCAGATTTTGCTGAGGTGCCATCTCGCCCTCAGTTACCATAACATTTATTGCTTAAAATGATATGACAATCCTTTCTGTTAGCCCCAAACTTCGAAATAAAGAAAAAAAAAAGAGAAGACCAATAGAAAATTGAGTACAAATCTGACAACTTGCATGCCTGAAGCAGTTTTTACAATGTTGCACTTTGTATCATAACATATAGGCCTACACCAGCAAAAATTTCTGACGAATACATTACTAGGGATCAACCCTTGTCCAGTTAAAGGCTTTTGTGACAAAGTGTCACATTTTTCAGCAGTGGGACAAGTTCCCGTCGAAGGGCCAGCTAAATTTAGATAGGAGATGCCACAGCAAATGATGCCATTTCAGCAAGTTATGTAAAGTTGAGGCAGATCTTAATTGCTGCATTTTCTTCTTTTTTTTTCATCCATAAACCATTCTCTTTGCCTCACTTTTATTTTTCTAAGTGGAATATCGGGGTCTGTGCCTGAGGTCAAGGTTGGAGAAATACATGTCTGCTACTAACAGGTATCTGCAAAGCCTTGATAACACAATTTGATTAGACTATTTAACATGCGTCTGTCTGTAGGCAGGCAGGATCCAAGAATAGATGAGGGATGGGGGGGGGAATGAGAAAGAGAACGGCATTCATCAACTGCACGGGGGAATAAACAGGAAATATAGAGCCAAATGTGATTGCCGTTGATAGAGGAGCCAATCACGGGGATGCCTCAGAGGCAGGATCACAGCCTTTTACTGGGTCTGGTACGTTAAATGTCACCCGAAAAACGAGGCAAGCAATTGCTACAAAACCAGTCAACTACAATGAAGTTTCTCCTCTGCCAGTGATGGTATTATACTCAACAGGTTGTGCTTGACATTTTTCTTTATCACAAAATGCAAGTTACCATTTATGAGCTGCAAGCCAACAAAAGAATCTTGCACGGTGAAATCCGTCAGGAGCCCTCAAACCATTTCACCTCATATTAACATCCATTTCCATTACGATGCCAAACTGTGCGATACATGATAAAGAGTTCAGGTTGCTTTTTGTGGTGAAAACTGAACCACAAATTACCTTCAAAAAACGGCTTGAAGGACAGTTCACGCTTCAGTAAAAAGAAGCAAACTTAAAGTTTGCAGTGAAATTTGCATGAGTTGAAATATGCTATATTTTGCAAATTTGCAGCGCACATCTCAGTGACAACATAAAATTGCATTCATATTTGCTTTTTTGACAAGTATGAACCGATCTTTAGACTCACTTTGTTTAAAATCTCAGACTGTAGGGGTCCAATGAGCATATACTAAACTAAACAACGAGTAAGGCTCTTAATTTAACATCTGAAGTGCCCTTTGACAACTTAACATTTGATAGAGCACTGCATGCTTGGTGCTTCCCGAGAACTTGTGAGAAAAACAATATCACGAGCTTGCCTGGGTGGAATTAAACCCATGACCTGCTTACAAGTGCTGATGTCACTGAACTTGTCAGGGTCAGCTGGCTGGTTTGACACATTCAAAGACAGTTGAAGGAAGTAAAGGAAGATGTCTGAAGATGTCTTTGTCTCTGAGATCTATAGAAACTGATTGTAGGTCTACAATGCTTGAATGAAATTGAATGCTCTCCATTGTTGGACTGACTGGATACAGGCTGATTGATGTTTCTCTACTAATAAAACATAACTGAGAAACTAGGACATGCGCTGTCCTCCATTGTCACAACATGCATGGATGTCTGTATGAGGACATGTAATTTATGCAATGTTATCATTATTGTTTGTGGCATGGCTGTGTCGCCAAATTGTACATGATTAATGACATTACAAAAAAGATATTAGATATACAGTTTTCAGAAAAACAGCAATTACAAAGGACAACTTTTTAACCAAAATTAAACAAAACAGCACACTATGCTGAGACAAGCCTAGCCAAACACAGAATACACGTGATAAATTCTCATTGGAATGAGCATGACTAGTACCACATGACATCTGCATAGTCATGGCTTTCTGTCATATCTCTCTTTCTGTCAAGGGGGTTATTCATGTACAAAACCAAGAAAACCTTGGAATTTGACATTTGAAAGGCATTTCCCAACGTTTTTTTTCTTAGGCTCGCCACAGGATGATACTGAAGCACCTTATGGGAAACCGTTCCCATGAAACAAGTCAGAATGGAATGCCAGACACCACGCATGAAGGTCCGTGACATTGCACTTTAAAAAAATTAGGTAACGGGATCCTTGAAATGTGCCACTTGCAATGTACTTAATTGAAATCCCCTCAAGTGAACGGGATGTCTACAAACCTGTCTGTTTCCTGGACATTAAACTATTTGGGCTTGTGCACAATAACAAAGTTAACAAAGCTGCAAATAATTGGGACAGTCTGTTTTCTTAAGTGGAACACCTGTAAACACCTTTTCACATTAGGAAAAAAATTCCCAGCTTTGATTACATGTGCAGGTCCAACTGAAAATGACAGCCAATTTTGTCCTCAAAGTGGAAACATGTGGCAAGGAGATTTGCTGTGACCCAATACTGTCCTCCCTTCCAAGACGAGGGCTAATTCAATCAGTGCCATGAAACAATCATAGACTCTGGTTCTTACAGGTGACTTTTTGACAGAGCTAAGGTCAATGATGACACATGCACGTGTCATCTTCAATGGGGTGCTGAATTGTGGCATGTTTCTATCTGGAAGAGATGGGGGTCTGCCCATGACATCTGGCTGGATCGAGGAGCGTCCCCAGCACCGGAGTGTGTCGACAGGAAAACAACAAAATGCGTGGGTTCGCAAACCTGAGTTTGTTTCTTTTTTTTCCTTTTTTTACAAAACTTACATGTAACATTGCTGGAGAGAGGAAAATTTTCACAATAGAGTACTAAAATGTGATATTATATAGAACCAGGAAGTGCCGCACAAGTGAATGGAATATGCACATATGTTGGTTCAATCACCGGTTCCTTTTACACTCATAATTGTGAATGTGGCATTCACTTTGGTATTCAATAGGTACCAATCTGTGTTATGAGGTAACACACTGAATGCATGGGCTTGCCTAGTCCAAAGCATGCACATGTTATTTCAACCAGTCAAGTTTTTACGATGTGTATAACACTGAGGAGAGGGCAATGCATTTCCAACTGTTCCCACAATGTAACACCCTACCACAGAGCACAGGCACCGTCCACTGAAGACAACAGACTGACTACAGAGGACAGGGGAACATCCTTTGTTCCCTTCATGAACATAAAAATGTAGGATACACGAAGTGCACCCCCCATCGACGAAAGAAAGACAGGTGGTTACGAGCGGGTTCTTGCACGCGTTCTGCATGTACACAAAGACCACACAAGCCGGAATAAATTAGCTATGCGTACTCAGTGTGCTCTGCATCAAACGCGCATATACTTGCACACCTACGCAGTGAGTACCAAAAAAAAAAAAAAGCCCTCTTTTGTTCCACTCGGAGTGGATTCATGCGGGCACTGAATACTGGGCACCAATGGGTTGTCTGTCATCCCGGTGTCTCTATGTGTTGATGGAGCATGATATTATTCTTTCCTGAACAAAAAAATCATCCATGGAAAGCTCACTGGTTTTCAAGTTTGCCCTTACATTTTCAATGTTACAAGGTTTGAGGACATGGTTTGGCAGTTCTTTCATTAGACTTACAAGAGGACTAGGTCCGATTCAAATGCTGAAGAACATATTATATATATGCCCAGTCAGTTTGTTTGAAATACAGCATGCAACGTTCATTTACTCAAAGAGCAGAGAATCGACCTTTGCACACTTTCAGCAATTTGCTGCGAAACATGCACATATACTTTGTATAGATTCTATGAGTCACCTGCACACAATGGCAGCAAACTGATTGACGAACGGCTGAAACATCTGGTTAAAATGTCATTTCTGCATTTTGTGAATGGGTGGGGTAGCAAGAAAGTAAACAGTGCCGATTGTGATCACAGAACAGCGGCACAGCATTTATGGTTTGAAAATCTATTTCCATGCACGTCACAGCAAAAAGCCTTTTGCGAGTGACCTTTGAATTAAATCTGGTACTCTGAGTTCTTTTAATTCACGGGGAACATAACAATTTAAATTCTCCATACTAAAAACAATGTTGCTATACCTCATGATTCGGGGCAAGCTTTTGCTTAGTTACATAAGAGATGCCCTGCAACAATACACTATTCCCCAATGGATAGGAAGGGCACAAAGGAACCAGTCCATTCCAGAGATGGTGGTCGCTATGCAAAAGCTTGCCCCGAACCACGAGGTATAGCAACAGCGTCTTTAGCCTGTGGAATTAAAATTGTTACGTTTGTGCGCAATCAAATAGCTCAGTGTACCAGATTTTATTCAAATTTAACTCGCACATGGCTTATTTGATCAACGGCCATGTCAAGGTACATGCATGTACATTCTGAATATTTATGAGATGTACTGTAAGCTGTGACTGTCCTATGCGCATGTTCTCCTGTCATGTGATCAACAGATACCATGTTGCTGCATGTTGCAAAATGGAATGGACTGTGTAGTTCGTACTTCCCATCCTGTCTATCTGAATTTGTGAGAAGCCCAAGACAGACATCACTGACAACATTCAGCTGTTGATGACTCTTGTGATATTCAAAGGATATGACAGTCTAGGGACTGACAGCTCATCTATCCCCCCCTCCCAAAAAGTAACCCACTGGATAACAAGTGTCTACCATCACTATTTCATTTCCAGCTCCATCAATGTGATCACGAGGCCTAGCTGGAGAAGTGAAATCGGACAAGCATCTGCTCTCTCATGTGCACACCCCACGTTTGTCACCGGCTCGATTCTGATGTTTCGCCAACATCTTGCTAGAGTAATTTTTCCCCATGATTCATTGAACTGAGTAACTTTCAGCCATTCAGAAGAGCAAACGATCGGTTTTTCAAAACCAGGAAAGCGTGACAACTGTTGATCAATAATCAATATGAGGCATGGGAAAGGAGGGTCCAGGCTCACTGAAATAATAGGGGCACACAGTAACACGCAGGGCCATGACCCCTCTATCCCCATGTATTTTAATGAGTGGATCCGTCATTAGGCAAGCATGGTATTGAGCCAAAGAGTGTTTCCGCGCGTCTGGCATATAAGCTTGCCTGCTGCTTAATCACAAGACACAGTCAAAATCCCATACCACCCTGGGTTAGTTTGTTACATACCCTGGGAGAGAATGCTGATTAACTCTCTAACCAGACATGACATGTCATGTAATAGGCCTGCTGGATCTTGTACAAACAACCTAATCTTATCATCCGTTCCAGTGATCCCTAGAAGGCACACTCTTTATGCTATATGAACACTGCTCACAGTAAACGAATAAGTCTGTTAATAGATGACCAATCTACGACTTTTGAGCCTAGTACATGCACGCAATAACACAGTTTACCATGATGAAGCACCTTAAAGTGAAACCTGGAAATGCTCTACAAACAGTCCCGACATGTAGCACATGCGCCACAGGGACAGTGAATAAATGCATTCCCTCGCGACAGCAAACCTCACAACATGAACTGTATCTGTACAGGAATGTTCATGCAGCTGACGGACAACATCCCAAAACATTCAAATCTTGGCTTTCTTTTAGCTTGTAACTGTAAACTACATGTACACTTGTATATCATCCTTCTCTCTTTTTATTAAGACATCGTCCAACCAGTCCTGTCAAAACTCTGTTTCTGTTGTGAAATAAAATCCTCCAAAAACGAACCTCACCCGACTTGGGTCAATTCCAGGTCAGCAGGTAAGTTACTCATTTCCATCGAGTGGCCTCATGCATCACTCCTTGCCTGTGTAATTGTAAGGAAATTACAGTTGACTCCTCTGGGCCCCCCCCAATAACTGGCAGAGTGAGCTCACCAGGGCGTGTAGTGATGGGTGTTACCGCCAGGAAGTACGCTCCGCAACCTTTCTCTTTCTCTCTCTCTCCCCACCCCAGACTCCCTCCCCCTCCATCCTGTCTATATGTGCGTGCATACCTCTCTAACCGATGACTGATGCTTTTCTCTTGCCCACTTTGGCATACAACCTCCGTTCTCTCTTCCACCCTGCCATAAATTGTGTCCCAAAAAGTTGAGCATTTACACTTGAGGGAAGGGCTTTTTTCCCCCCTTTCTCTCCCTTTATCTTCCCTTGGTTAGGGGAGCGGGGGGATCTAATGAAGCTGAAAATTGACTCTGACAGGGCATCAGGATGTCAGAGCTCTTTGCCGCTAACCATTGCTTCATCCTGTAGTGATTTGAGGTGGTCTTGGATACCTTTCCTCCTGCAAGGTATTTCCTGGTTTCCTGCAGGAGTGTGGTTCCCTAGGGGAGATTGGGAAGGGGTGGGGGGGAGGACTTGGATCAGCTTGTCAGTGGTCTCCTGACGCTGATTCCTATTTGCCACGAGGGAAACACTGGTTCATTACAATGCTAAGTCCCCCCCCCCTTGCAAAGAAGGAGGGGGGATGCTAGATAGCCCAGATCTGCAGGCTGGATACCCTGCCCGAGGGACCTGGCTGATTAACCAGGACAACCGGAGACTTGTGTGTGAGTGGGGGGGGAGGGCTGCATGATATATGGCTCAGCTGTCTCAGTGTGTTGGCTGTACTCCTTTGCCAGCTAACCACACACCTCACTCCTGGGCACCAGCTCTGTCTCCTTCACTCTGAGCAAATCATCAGCCCCTAGTGACAAAAACATAGTCTATGTATGTAAGTGACTCTCCCAGCAAGTGTTTGAGTGCCATTTCTTGACCTGCGGCAAAGCTATTTTGTTTCGCTTTTTGTTTTCATTCACAGGCCAAAAACAGGAGACAGGCTGGTGCAGTGGCTCATTCCTCTCCATCCACCTCTTCGGCATGGTTCAAATCCAACCCAAGTTGGCATGTGGATGGAATTTTTAATTCTACCAAATTTGAGAGTTCCCCTGGATAAATTTCTTTTGGGGTTTCCTCCCTCCTCTAAAACTGACCATTTCTAAATTACCTTCTTCACTGTGAAGGCCCCAAATGACTGGCTTTCACTGGATGTGTTACCCTCATTAAACGATAGCATTAAAGTGTAGCCGCAATGAAGTTTTCTAAGACACAATATGTCTGCAACTCTTCTTCAATGTATGAAAACTCTTTGACACTCCCATGTGATTGGATGCACGGAAAAGTGCGCTCCGTTTAACGCTTCAAATTATCTATACTTTCCTGGACAACTGAGGGCACTGTTGTTGAGATGCCATCTAGGGAAGGCATGGTTCGATGCATACATGCAGGTTCAGCTATTGAAACTGTGAACCCAGGATTTCCTTACTGAAAACATTTCTAGGAAAAGCATGGTAGCTCACTTATTGCTGTGCACACACATGTAAACAACAATGAATCAGCATTTCGTCCTGCAAAATCTACAAAAATGCATGACATTTGTGTGTACAAACCAATGTAACATTTAGGCTTTCTTCCTGGTATGACATCACAGTTTTGCTCATGAATAAGGAAATCTCCTCGGCTTTAGAACTAAAAAAGGCAGCAAAATACCCTTTGGAATAGTAAACAAAAATTAAAAATAGGGTTAAATAAGACAAAAAGTGCATTTTGGAGGTCTTTAGGAAAACAAATTGCTTGCAGGTCTACCCTTTAACACTGACCAACAGCCTACATTTGTGCAATCCATTTGCCCAAACTTAGCAAGTAACCAGCCAGTTACGGGACAATTTGTGTGTGTATCTTTGAGTCTATGCAAGCCACAGCTTGATCACTTTCTGGCTTGCACAGACAACGGCAATGACAGATGGCACTGACAAGTTGCTGTGGCTTCTTATACTTCCTGTATGGTGTTACTGAAAGTTCACGCAATCTGTTGGCCTTGAAGAAGTCCAATTTTAAGTGACTAGGCAATGAAATTCCAGTTTAGGGTTGACTTAAACCCCTTGTTGAGAAGCCTGTGCAATTGACTTGGGCAAAGTTGTTGGACTTGGTTTTGCTTCTGAAGCCTGTTTTCATCTCTGACAAAATTATACGTTGGATGCATACTTTTCTTCATGTGGAAGACAGAAACGTGATGCAAATTATCTCACTGCCTGAGGAATATGAATAACTTGAGCAGAAATAATGGTAATGAATGGGTCCAAGGAAAAAACTGTGATTAGTTTGTAGTCTGAAAAATTTTCTGCACTAAATTTTGTCAAACACTGCACAGATCAACAGTGAGTCTACATGTACATGTACTTCTGACTCATGATTTCACACTTAGACTAAAGGGAAAAACGATTTAGGTTAGCCGTCCCCAGTTCAAGTTTGCATGATTTTAGGTAACGGCTGACCTTTCGTAAGGGAACCATCTTCTCTTCTCAAGTGATCCCTAACTCTGAACTAGTTCCCCTGGCTTCCATCGCATCAGCTTCCATCACACGGGTGACTTGTGGTGGAACGGCGAGGTTGCCTGCGCCAAGCACATGGGAGATGGGTTGCTGTCTTGACTCATCCGAGTCTGCCTCCCCACGATAAACTAGTCAACATCTCAATCAATAACAGTGACAGCATTGTCCCAATACACGATCCCTAGGGTGGGGGGAGATTCAGCAATTACAGCAGGGGAAGGAGAGAGAGTAAGGGAGGGAGAGGGGGGCACTTGACTGGTAATCAGACTCCCTTGGTGTTCACGTCACCACATTGCCAAACACAGCTGTTTCAGGTTTGCCACTAATTCGTGATTCACCCTATGTTGGCAGATAAGGTTGGAGTGGAAATGAAAACATGTGAATACCGGAAGGGTTTTGGGAATCCATGTTGAGAGACATCCAGGGAGACTGATATTTGGTTTCTACGGCCGCCAGGCTGTTGGGGTTCTTGTTCGTGGCAGTTTGACTTCTTCCTGTCCTGGATGCTCCAAGATATTTCGAGTGATCAAGTAAACCAATCCCCATGCTTTTTAAAAAACTAACATACAGTCTTTCTTCTTCACAAACCCCACATTAAATTGTTCCTTCCTCCGAGAACCCTCCCCCCTTAACTTTGCATCTGACCTTTTCAAGACATTTAGCTGGCAAAGCAAGCCGTCTGCCAAATATTGTTCTGTCTGTAAATATTTCCTCTGTTATCAATTACAGCCAGTACTTCTGACCTTACGGGCTCCCTTCACAACCTCAGCCGATAATCGGAGGAGAAATTAACTCCAGTGTTTCTCCAAGCAGGATGGGGTCGACCCATCTTGACTTCTGGAAAAAACCAGGAGGAGCAGATTATGGCTATCCTGTGTCTCCTGGCTCTCCTGAGGACCCTGATCTTGTTGCTTTCCCTGCCCCAAAGCCACTCCAGAGTGACACAAACTTTGGCTGAAGCTCTCAACCTTGCAAACTCCTCTCTGTGATCGAGTTACTTAGGAGTGCTGGCACACTGGCAGTACTGTATACATCCTTGGTCCAATCGTTGCCAGCAATGCAGCACCATTTTAACTACTGGCAACGATTCCACGCATCCACTAATACTACAATATACACCCTTTTTGGTAGTTCAGAACGCTAAGGTTGCTTTATACTGACAGACAGTGACATTTCGGCTGTGCATCCACATTCAAGTACATTCTGTTCATGTGAAGATGACACAGGTTTGTGCGTACATTGCTGAAAACTGCTTGGGTGCCCCAGGCACAATAACTCTCCTCCCGAACCAAACCACAGCACGTTGTGGCCAACCATTTGTTCTTCCTTAGGTCTCTAGTGGTAATGCAATTTACACTTCCTGCCTGTGGTTTATGGCACAAGTGCTGCACTAAAGACTGTCTCATTAACCAGCCACAACTCACATTATATTTTCAGCAAATTAGTTAAAGGGTTGGACTCCAACTAGAAAGTCAACTTTGGAAACAAGTAAGACTTCGAAGCACAGTGGGTTTGAAACCTGAAACGATAGTAACCATTCGTGGTTTACACGCTTGCCAGTTTAGGTGACAGCAACTCTGCTGGGCAGTGGCAGCGAACAGAAGTTATCCAAAGGAAATCTTCATTGCTTAGGGGACCAACCAGGGTGGGCACCGGGGGACTGCTGGTTACACATCTAGCAGACTACTACTCGGATTGGGCCCCTTGGGGGGGGGTGGGAGACGGGGAGGAGGGCACACTGGCCTACATGTGACTCATGACTTGCTTGGTACTGATAAGGTAACAGCATCACAGTTTCAAACATACTAATGTCTTCAGCAATTTGGCAGCTGGGGGCTGAATGGACAACTGATACAGAGCAGAACTGGGTTGAAGTCTCGCACTATTTTACACATTAACCACTTGTCACTGGGGATTCCGGTTTCGGACACGTATTCTTTATACAAGTCGCCGGGATCTCCGAACTCGGACAAAGGGAACTGGGCCTTGTAAGAAAAGACCAGGCTGCTGGGAATTACCAACATTTTTTCACTCTCAACAGTGGAGATAATCCAGCCTTGTTTTGAAACAGTATACCACGGTTTGGAGCATTCAGCGCAAGCGGATTACCACCGGGGACAAAAGTGCTCCATCACCGCAGCGATGAGCCACACAGCACCGCTGCACGCTAAACTGGCCCCTATTGAAAAGAGGTCAGCAGCACACTGTGCCAGTTTCGTGAATAAAGAAAATTCCGTAACACCATAAAATCTGGGCTCTTTTTACCAGGCAGCAGGCCTGGCTGGAATACTCCAGCGTCAATATATGTTGTCTGTCAGATTAGAGTTGAAACCATACAGTCCTTCGTGTGGGTGTAAGTGTCCAGTATAATAAAGATATGAATTTTTAAAGAATTTTGGAAATAGAAAAAAAAGATAATTCTCCCGTCCCTGCATCATCAACATTGATAAATGCCACCGGCGCGAAGTGGTTAATCCTGGGCAAAGCTGACACCAAATGGTACACCCTGCCCTTATTAGTTCATTGGGCCAATGTGCCCATCTGGAGATTTCATGACACTTAACGACTGTGGGAGTGTCCCCCCTCCTTCACACAATATGATGCCTGGCTTATCTCCCATGACCCATGAAGCAAAGGTAACAGTTCGTGTGTGCTGAGGTCCCAAAAGGGGACCAGAGAGGGCACCTTGTCACCTTTGTACATGTGCATGTAGCAATAATGCCTCTTGGGCTGACTAACAGGCCTTCTGTGCATATTTCTATCCCTCGTATTACACTGTGGTATAAATAATTACAAGTTTACATGAAAGATTTTCATTTGTAAATGGAGAAATCTATGCATACAGTGATTACAGTCTTTACATGGGTGCCTGCTGTACATGTCACCCATGGTAAGATCTCCCATTTGAGTACAAACGTGTCCACAGTGCTCAACCATGGAAGTGATTCAGTGAAATGTTTCTCCTTGCAGACTGCTTATCAACACAAGTAGGTTTCAACCTGGGTGTGGAGCAGAGGAAGACACTATTAGCACCTATGCAAAGTGTCAGAAGGACACAACTGTGACCTTGCAAGATAACACCTGAAACTCCCTAGCCAAATCCCAAATCCAGGTGGTTTGTGACCAGGTACAATCCTGTGTTCCAAGTAGTAGCTGGAGGGCAAAATCCACCTGTTCCATAAGCCGAGTTAAACAATGGTGAAAAAATTTACATTTGACACAATTGAGGCACAACAACTGAAATATGAAGACACCGTGATAACCAAAAATAAGTAAAAATTAGAAGTAATGAACAGAAAAACCTCCTACTTTTAAAGAGACACATTTCTAGGAAGTATGACTGACTCCCTGGATGTGATCTTTCCTTGTCTTCAACTAGATAAGAACTGTCTTATTTTGAGGTGGTGAGTGTTGACACTCTCGGATTGCACTGACCGTTCTCTACCATAACATCAACAGGATATGGCGGTGCTCCCAATGGGTCCGTCGTAATTAACACTTGAGAAGCGGCAGACAAACACATTAGACTGACTGGCAGAGAGACGGCCTAGTCCAGTCTAGAAAAAGAAAGAGTCAGTCTTAACTGGCGTAAACAGGGTTAAGCCAAAAATTGATGGCAGACTAGAAGGCTTCTGAAAATTACTTCAGGTACTGGTGAGGAACTCAATCATTTCCAAAAGCGGACTCGACTGATGGTTCCAAGATTTTGACGAGGAATTTCTAGGATCTGGGTGACATCCGAGTGAATAGTAACAAGTCATGATACTTGCCACTCTGCTCTTAGCACCAGGAAGACAGGTGTAACCTACATGTAGTTCATGGAGCAAGAAAAACGGGTTAATTTGGAACTTGGGAGTAGGTAGGGTGACCTTTAATACAGCTTAGCTCTCGACTTTTCAGTAAAAATGACACAAGTTGAATTTAATTTTTGATTTTGCCCTGCCCCCAAATAATTTACATCTCCCCAGTGCAAATCCATCTTTGAAGTACAAGTTGAATTTGCCTAGTGTACTCTCTAGCATGAGATCTGGGGTTTTATGTCTTTTTTTTTGGTTGCCTTCTGCCATGGAAGACTACATGTGGACAATCACCCTTCACAATTACATCTAAACATGCAGTTTGAAATGCACTACATCCACTGAAATGTCAATCAGTGCCTTATAAGCTCATGCATGAACCTCTCCAACCAAACCCACATCCTTCCTGAGTACAGGACTACTGTTGAAATCTTGCCAAAACTAACGATATGAATGCAAACCACAACAGGACAAAACCACCACAAAACTTCAGTTTTACGTACATGTGAATGATTAAACAGGTCACACACTTCTAGATTGGACAATTTCAGGTTGAAATGATCGAATTTCCTCCATCTCCATGATAATGATCGTTATTTTCACTGGGTTCAGAGGAAGATTTTATTCTTAGAAGCAGATTTGTGTGAAACGACCAGTATGTACTTTCCTTCAATATATAAATCTATTTGGCATACTTTTGGAGTTATGAGTATCGAAAAGTGCACTTTAGAGGGTTGTAGGTGAAATCCAATGCAACAACAAACCTTCAGCATTTTATACCACAGATCGCTGGGTAAGTGGATATAAATTATTGGAAAGAACATACATGTCCATGTACACCTTCTGGGTAACCAAAAAAAAAAGTTGATGACTCTTTGGCCTTTCTGGAAGCTTAAATCACCTGGGGCTCATCTTTAAATACCACGGTTGATGTCTCAGTCCAGCTTCTTACAACATGTGGTCTCGATAACAGAAAAACCTCACAAACATCACCCTTCGGATTAACACCTGTTACTGCTACCCTGATCTAATTAGTACGGATTTCCCCTTCATAAATTCTACGCAAAGATATTTTAATCGGGTAATCCCACATTTCATCCCACATTAACACCTCTGAAGGATTATTTTTAAAAATGATGCAAAAATAAAAAAAATTTAAAAGAAGACTTTTTGCCAACTCAGCTGCAATGTGATCTCTCACTCCACCAGTGGATTAAATCGTTGAATAAAACTTCACACGAGACTGAGCTCATCTGTCAGAGTAACGGAAGCCCGCCTCCGGGCTGAGAGGCGACAAATTATAATTCCTGTTAATCATAACCAACTGAGTTCACTCACCTCGCACCCAAGCCAGGCCTTCCCTCATTAGTGCCCGGCCCAAATGACCTACTTCGCCCGCCCCAGGGTGCAGAATCTCAGACACCCTTTCACTTTTTTTCTCTCTTTTGTGGGGTACCAGCGGCTCCCTAGGTGTCGACTATTATGTTCCGGATCAATTTGCAGAGGGGGAAGTCGGGGATTTGGGAAACACATTGCTGAGTGCTAATCTAATTGACACCAAATCCTGCAGGGGGCTTTTTCGCAGGGATTCACGAAATGGCTGGCAACTTATTTTTAAACTTTGGATGGGGAGGGGGGGATAGATGGGAGTAAAAATTGGGGGAGGGGGCATAGAAAGTCCACAGCAGGTGGCACGCTGACTTCAACCATATTTGACACTCAGTTTTGGTCTTCATCGGCAGTGTCAGTGATCGGATCAGTTATCCAGGATAGGGAAAGTGTCGGACAGGAAATGGCGGGTAAATTCTTGCCAACGCCAGGTCCAAGTTCATCCAAAGGTTGAGGACCTTATTCCCCTCAGAACCACAGGAATGTTCACATGCCATCAACAATCAGGGGAGACTCAAGTACCTGCCAGGGACGGTATATATCTCATGTGCCAACAGGCCATATCACAGTCCAACAGTTACTTGGGCTTTGATTCCCCACAGAAATTATGAGGAGTTTCAATGAAAGTGAGACGCTAATGCAAGCACGTGCATCTTGGGCTGTGTCTCAAACGAGCTTCTGCAATTACGGCCATGTCTACTGTTGGCATGTGCCCATGTATCTGAAGCCAGTGGAGACCTACATGTACATGTAGCTCTGTACGCAAGATTTCTGTGCAACACTACATTGTTTTGTTTGTTAGCAAGTCAGGCACACAGGCTTGCAATGTCACACTGCAGAGGTGCCCCCTCCAAAGTCATTTGGCCTGCCACTGGTTTGCGTGACAAGACAATGGTGAGGTCATTATCTGAGATTGTCAATGTCAATACGTAAGCTTGTTTTGTGTTCTGAAATGTAGCATGTCGTATGTCATTCAAGAATACAGGTATGCACGAGTTTGGCCCTATCAGCCAGGCTGTAAGCTGACCCACTTACACTGAACATGTTCAAGTTGGCATGACGTTAGATGCTTTATTCTCAAATGAACTTTCCCTTTTTAAATACCAGACTGAGTCATTGAGTAATACAAACAACTCAGTTTGTTACCTTTCAGGCTCACACCAAAATGCACCATTTGGTACCCACCTCATCTTGCTCTGTAAGGTCGTGGGTCATATGGAGGTCAAAGGCCATGGCCTTCTGGGAGTCAGTGAGCGGGGGCAGTTTCATCACTGCGATGTCTTCGGTGAGTGGGAGGATTTGTTTCCAGACACCAGGGGCCTCCTGCAGGCTACCAGTGATTGCCTCAAGAGCCTCAGAAGACTTGCACCATTCTGTTGGGTACCAGTGACATGGTGGGAGTATATTTTAAAATAAGGAAGAAACAAATTAGGTAGCTGCAGTAACATCTGAAATTTAGGACTGACACAGCAGGAAGTTCTTTTCTCAATTCCATACATGAAAAGACACAAAGTTCACTGTATAAGAGGACAAAATTCTTCTGGTTAGCAAATGGAAAAAGTGACTAGATGCTTGCCAAATGAAATCACACTGGCTTTGATATGCATACTCTAAATTGCATTTGACAAAGTTAATAACAGCTCCCTCCCTTTATAGACTGCCATGCCTGATAAACTTATAATCCTCTTTCTCTTGGGGATATTGCCTGACTTGTTGACTTGTCTTTAAGGACAGGGTGGGCAAATCCAGCATAGTGGGATGGATCAAGGGCAGTGACATTGTGAAAAGTTTGACAAAGATTTTGTGGATAGTTTGACAGCAGAAGGTTTCATCGGTCACGTCTTGCCATGATTGTGTCGATGATTCAGTCACTGTGCACCATCGGCCAGGCAAGCTGCCTGATTCAAATATAATTTGCCTGAACACAGCTGATTAAAGTTTACTACTAAGCCTATTATCTGGAAAGCAAGGTTGGCAAACCGTGATGACAACAATCCATACGAACCGCTTCACTATTAATGAGTGAGCTTAACACTGATTCAATAGAGGGCTTGGCACACAAACAATCATTTAGTTCACTTACAGTGGGTTAATACCTACACAACCAATGCTGTAAGACACTTGCTGTCAATCTATTCACTAGGATTCTAAGCTGATGATTTAATGGAAAATTCTACATTTCCCCTTTAGAGTGGCCTAGTCAGACACATCTGATGAGTTGCCGGATCTCAGAAACTGAATGTAAAGACTATTTCCTTTCAGTAATACTGTTTTGATGTATCAAACACTTGGAATTCTGATCCAAATGGACCCCGAGGAGTGAAATTCGGAGGGTTCCTACTGAAATAAATTGTGCAAGATTCTTTTCAAAGGGATTTAACTCAAAAAGGGGCTTTGGCGACTTGTGACTCATTTTGTAAAGTTGGGTCACATATGATTCTCCCAGCGTGCACAAGTGTATCTTTGGCAAAAGTCAAAGGTGAAGGAAAAGGAGCTGAACTCAAGTCTCGTATGCCCTACCCTCTGAGCAGAAGTCTTCAACCTGGGGAAGCTGATTCAGCAGCAGGGCCAGCTTGGACCACAGCATCTGAGTGTTCTGAAAAGACAAAAAAGGATGCTACATTTCAAACAAAGTCTCAAGGGCGTGATCCCTGCCAGTTGGATCTGTCATCATTCCTGAAGTCTTGGCTGTGTGTGGAGTTATATGGCTTGGTGTAGCCATTTCAAGCATGACGTCGGTAATCTACCATAATTACTCCCTCTGTCCCAACAGCTGTCCATTTATACCCCTGGCCGGAGAAAGGCCAGCAAAGGGTAAACTTTCCCAAGGCCACAACATGAATTTGTGGAATTGGTAGCAAGTAATTTTTTGCACGTCCAGGCCAAGTCGCAAGTCATTTTTGGCAAGTCCAAGTCAGGTTACAATTCATTTCGTCCAGTCACAGGTCAAGTCACAAGTTGTTTGGTCAAGTCACAAGTCATTTGGTCACATGGTCAACTGAAGCCAAGTCATTTGGTCCAACACAAGTAAGTTACAAGTCTCTTCATTCAAGTGCAAGTCAAGTCGCATATTATTTGGTCCAACTGTAACAAGCAAACAGGGCATGGCATTAACTTACGAGTTACGAGTCACAAGTTTTGGACAGTTAAACTTCACTTGCTTGATCAGTATCCTTACACTTAATTGTTCAATTTCCACATGTACTACAGCACTACTTCAGGCACACATAAAGTCACTACATGCGAGTTAAAGTCAACTCAAGAGTCAAAGCTGGCAGTTACAAGTTGAGTCACAAGTCACAAAAAAAGTGACTCAAATCCGAGTGGCATGACTCAAGTCAACAACTCTGTGTACCCAGCTGCTGGATCTGTACACCTGACCTTGTGATCAGGGGCTACAAGCCCTTAAAGTACTAGGCTGGGCACCCCACAACACATACACGCTGATAATTGGGACTGACAGACTACCAGTGGAGCAGAATTCATGTGTGGATGCTCTGATCTGCCGGGAAAGAGACATGACCTTACAGAGCTGAACAGCCACAGCCCTTGCAAAGTGACCACTGGCATGACGACTTATATTACAAGAGAACTTCAGTGTGCCATGGCAAGCCTGGCATTCAACTAAGCTTTAGTCCTCAAGAGAAAGTCTCGTCAAGACTTGCTGATTTGGGGAATTCTAGAGTTAACATTAAAGAGCGTTTCTACATCCCCCAGGCATATCTGACCCTCTTTGTGTCAATAATACATCTTATGTTTTGGAATTAAGGACCATTTTTCTAAATCTCAGCTGTCTTTTCAGCTTTGGCATTCCTCTTGGGATCTAGAATCTCTGTAAACACACATATGGAAACATGTGAAACACTCCACAAGTTTGCCCTAACATTAGCCGCAACTGCACTTTGCTTGAGGGTCTCAAATCAAGGGACTGAATTAATGACACTAAAACCTTGAGCTCAACCCGAAATGAAGTCAAGGTCAAGAAAAACCCACAATATATTGTGACGCCTGACACCATTCAAGGAATTTGGCCCATGTTTGTGTCTGTCCTTTGTGAAAGAATATCTATATCTCTATCTGAATAAATTCTTCCCTCCTTAAGATCACAAGGTCCGGTAAGATACCCCCACACCAAAAGACAAACTGTGACCAAACTGGGCTCTCCTTGACTCACCTCTGCAGTCGTCGTAATGACATCGCTGTTGCCCCTCAGCCAATCAGTGATGAGCTTGACCGTGCACAGGAGCCGTTCCTCATTCAGGACCTTGATGTGGAGGTCTAACGGGCAGGGCTTGCTTTCTGCATCTTCTCTCGATGTATCTGCCTCGCTGGCCGCTTCGTCACCTGACAGCAACAAAACACCCAGTGAATTCCAAGTAGTCAGTTCAGACATCCTGAGAGACTTATCCAGCAACCGGAATTTAACACGGTGCACTCTTACTGTGGAGTCACCTAGTTCGCATCCATGTTATATCCTAGATTTCACAGAATAAATCAACATGTGGCTGTAATGGAGATAGTGTAGATATGCAGGAATATGACACACAGTACAGTGCACCACAAAGAGGCTGCCACAGCAAGGCCAATTTTCGCATTGCATTGTGGGAAATGGTTGACAAATTTTATTTGCCAACTGCACCCAGGGATCTTGAATTATTCCTTGAAAGATTCCTTAGTGTGTTAGATTAATCCTTCCTTCTTTCTACTGCATGGAATGTCCCAGTCTATCAAAATTTCCCAAAGATGCCTACGATCATACGCTCAAATGCAAATCGTGGCAAGGTGGTCATGCAAATAGACAATAAAATAATTAATGTGTGCACTGGTAAAGTGCAAGACAAATGGACCTCTTGACTGTACTGCACATTTTCAAAGCACAGAATGGGCAGTGAACAGCTAAAGGTTAAGGTGGGAGAGGGTGGCCGCTGAAGGTAAATGCCAATGCAACGCAATTTTAAAAGTTGCACATACATTCGCGGAATTGGTAGCAAGTAATTTTTGCACATCCAGGCCAAGTCGCAAGTCATTTTTGGCAAGTCCAAGTCAGGTTACAATTCATTTGGTCCAGTCATAGGTCAAGTCACAAGTCGTTTGGTCAAGTCACAAGTCAATGCAATGCAATTTAAAAAGTTGGCCAGAACTTATTTATTTTGATTTGTTAATAGTCTTTCATACTTGTATCCTCTTTCCTTTTTCTATTAAATTATTATAAGCGCTTTGATATAGTGTACTATGAATAGCGTATTAAATTATAATAATAATAATGCCAAGTTGAAAAACACTTGTGGAGTGGAATTCGCAGACATGTCTTGATCTGTTGCCAACTGGTGAGTCCTTCCCTTTTGTGCTAAATACAAACTGATCTTAAGAGATCTCACTGTTACTCTGGAGAAAGGAAAGAAGGATGTCTTCTATGCTATTCTCCCTGATCTCGATCATCACCTGTCTTCTCCTCCGTCTTGGAAGCCTCCCCTGTCCCTTCATCCGACCCCCCGTCTTTCACTGTCTCTGCCCTCTCCTTGATGTAGGCGTCGAAGCTCGGGGCCAGGCGGATGGTGCGCTTGAGGAAGCCCGTGGGGCTGGGGGCCAGGAGCCTGGAGGACATGTCGCGCAGGTTCTGGGCCAGGGACACCGGGCTGGTGGTTGACCACTCCTTGACTGGGGAGAATTGGTGTGGAAAAAAGAACAGTGTTAATTTGGAAATTCAACAAAGGCATAGTTTTTAAAAGCCAGCACCGACATTCTGAATCAACAAAATCCTGCAGTGTTCTGTCTTTAAGTCATTTCAAACGTACCTGCCATTACAAAGAAAGATTTTCTTTATCTGTAATCAATCCCTTTGTAATGTTCAAGTTTGAGCAAGACACTGATACAGCATGACCAAAAAAAAATGCTGGAAAGCTGACCTGCACTATCCCCCCCATAAAGCTGACCTGCACTATGCCCCCATAAAGCTGACCTGCACTATCCCCCCATAAAGCTGACCTGCACTATCCCCCCATAAAGCTGACCTGCACTATCCCCACATAAAGCTGACCTGCACTATCCCCCCCATAAAGCTGACCTGCACTATGCCTCCATAAAGCTGACCTGCACTATTCCCCCATAAAGCTGACCTGCACTATCCCCCCATAAAGCTGACCTGCACTATGCCCCCATAAAGCTGACCTGCACTATCCCCCCCATAAAGCTGACCTGCACTATCCCCCCATAAAGCTGACCGGCACTATCCCCCCATAAAGCTGACCTGCACTATCCCCCCATAAAGCTGACCTGCACTATCCCCCCATAAAGCTGACCTGCACTATCCCCCCATAAAGCTGACCTGCACTATTCCCCCATATCGTACAGTCACTACTCCCTACCTTTGTCTGCATGGGATGGCTGCTCCTTTTTGCTATCATCTACAGCCTTGACTGAGGCATCATCCATGTCAGCTTTCTTCTCTCTGCCTTTCTCTTTAATATGTAGGTAAACGACAAGTAAAGCTGAGTTTAAGAGTATATCATGATAGCCAAAGGTTTCTGCTTTGACGTGCAACTGTAGGTCAAGTATGAGGTCCGCAATGGCTCTCTGTACCTTACTGTCCACATGTTTAGATTTTCTCAGGTAAATACTTGCCCCTTCCTGAAATAAATTTCCTTTTGTTGATTTCATGCAAAAAGGGGTACTCAACTTACACCATCTGCAAGATTTACAACAAAAATGTGAACTGCAGTTGAGCAGTGAACTAAATGCAGAGAAACTTGGCACACCAATGCAAGGTAACTGACATTTGAAGCAGTTTGGATGAAGACAAAGATGATCCTAGATTTTTTGACAGCCATCGGAGAACAATTCCATAATTGTCTCAAGACAGCCACTGAATCGAGCCTAACTCTGACTGCCCTATATTTTGAAGACTAGTAATCCCTTGTTCTCGCGGTTGATTTCAGCTTGCCTCACAGTTGAACAGCTCTTATGTATTGTTGGAGTCAATGTAGCACTTGTGATATACATGGGGGGGGTTAGAATAAATTCAAGCATCAGAGATGGTAAATCTTGCTCTGCGCAAAATGCACCTACCCGGTGTCTGGTCCTCTTCTTGGTCTTGGCTGTCCATGAGATAGTCACTGTCTGACAGTGCAAGGAGCCCGCCCTCGCTCGAACCTTCCCCGTCCGATGAGCTGACGTCAGATCCGTCACTGGCGCTCAGAGCACCCTCGCTCAGATCAGAATCGTCGCTCTCGGTCTGGCCGTCTCGCAGTGGGCGCCGTCTGCGTCGGCGCCGGTTCAGGGCCTTACGCTGCTTGTCCTGCTGTAGACAATTCAAGGATTGCAATAGATGAAATGACGTTACTTTTTTCTCCAAGCACAGTCAAAACGCCACTTATGAAATTACTTTTGAGGGCTATGTTTACCAGCATCCGTTGTCATCCTGAACTTCAGGGAAAAGATGAGCCTACAAAAGCACACACACAATTGCCATAGAAGCACTCTGACATTTATGGTTCAATACGGAGATGCGGTTTGATTGGTGCATTATTGTGAAGACACTGGAAGGACATGAGGGAGTGTTCTGTCTTTTTCATGATAAAGCACTGCCTGTACATAGCACAAGCAGAACAAATGAGACTTGAACAGGACAAGATGTACATGATGGCAGACTAAGGCCGTGTCCGAAACGAGCTTCCAGAACTACGGCTAGGTCTATTGTCTACGCGTCCCCGCACATTTCCAATGGAGGGAAGACCTAGACCTAGCTCTAGACAACAGATTCGGATGCAGACTAAGAGTTTTTACAAGCACTTTTTGTGTCATTTAAAAAAAACCCAAATTGTTCATGTCTACCGTGAAAATGTTTCAGTTGACAATAACCAAGAGCGCTATATTAAACTCAACTGACCTTTTGTGGGAGATGTTTGACGGTACCGTCGCTGCAGGTGCCTGAGCTCTCTACTTCTTGGCTATGGGTAGGAGTCAGGGTACCAGCAATGCTGTGCTGCTCATTACCAGATTCATCGGTCTGACTACTGCTTTCCTCTGGAGAGGCCGGCAAAAGGGAGACAATGAGAGATCACAGACGAGCTAGTTATGTGTACAAGAATCATCTTTGTCCTGGCTCACATCTAATCTTCACTAAAGGACTGAAGCTTATCTTCAGCCCAGCTTAATCGATTAAGATCCGATATAAAAAGTATCTGGTATTCAAACAGAAAGGTGACTAAATGACTCAAATGTTCTGTGTATTGGATAGAGTTGCATTAAATAAACTACTAGTGGGCTTAGATCTGTCAGATTAGTTAGATCCATTAAGTTGTTAATTTTGTTTTTCTCAGCAAAATGTTAAATGAATCACTTCAGTTTTACTTCATTACTCAAAACAATAGACATGTATGTGTATAATGGGATTGTCTGTCCACGTGGCGCCTGAGCATAAAAGATAGAAGCTGTAGTGAATGACCATTTCAACTGGGCACCTACAGCTAGATTCAACTGAAAATTGGTTGTGCATGCTCCATGATCTAGATGAGGAAAATGCATCATCTCTTCTACACAATGTAAAGACCACACTACATAGTCATGAAGTAGATAGTCATGCGCACACCCAAGGGCGGATCCAAAACAGAATTTTTTTTGGGGGGGGCCCATTTTGGGGGGCGCGAGGGGTGCAAAAATTTGTTTATGTTCCCTTCTTTGGCCTGTCTGAGAGTGAATCTAAATTTGAGGGCTTTTTACAGTTTTGGAAGGAACAGAAATAAAGTGTCCCCAACATTGCCTTTTTTCTCACTATTTCTCAAAACCAGAAGAATTTCATGCTCTTTCTTTTTTGGGGGGAAGCAGGGCCCTGGTTATCCCCCTCTTCACAGACTCCTGTCCCCTCACCTGAGCTGTCCTCCTCATCCTCCCTGACTCGCCTCGGATGCTGAGCCTCATAGAGGGCACTCTGCAGCCGCTCGTTGACGTGCGTCAAGAGATGCGTGAACATGGCCAGCATGAAAACAATGGCGGCTGACACCCACTTGCGGTCTGTGAGTGGGAGGGGAGGGGAACAGTGATCATCAGGCAAATAGTGGGTGCCACATACTTCAGTAAAGGGGCATGTGTGCTTCAAGAATCTTCCATTTTTCCTTGATAAGTATATTTCCATTTAGTTCACCTATGCTCCAACCCTGCACTATATGGAAACAAGAAATGACCAGGATATCAATCAAGACTTCACTATGGAATTACATTAATGCCATTTTCTAGTTTGAAAATTTACTCAAAACCTGACACCTTGTTTTCATTACTGCACTGCCTGGCCACTGTGACTTCACATGGGGAGCTGAGGTTGCAATTTAGGGGCATATAAAGAATAAGTTTCCCATCTCCTGGCGTTCTGGGGATTAATCATTCTCCTGTAGCATGACAATCTGAGGAGTGAGATTGTGTGTCATTTTAAGTTTACAAGTCTAGTTTAACTCATACTTCCTCCCTTTGAATTTTCCTGAATCGTCTAAATTCCTCTAAAATCAGAGTATCCATGGCACATGCTTTGCACTTCCACATCAAGCCCCATGTCAAACAACAGTACATTGGTTCTACCTTCCTCATCCCTTCAAAATCCTCTAAAACCTCCTTGTGGATTTTGAAGGATTTGGGAAGGATTGAGTTAAAAAAAAGTGCAAACAGTCTAGTTTTTGCTTACCTGCTTTCTGCAGTTTGTAAATGGTCATCATGGTCATGACAAACAGCTTGAAGACCAGATCGTCTGACATGGCGGACTCCCTTGGGGGGTCGGCCCCCCTGGGCAGGGAGTTGACCCCGGCCTTGCCGGGCCTGAGGGACCCCCGGCGCTGGGTCAGCGTGTGGTACATGCAAAGGCTGAAGTCGTGCACCACAATCTGGCAGAGGCTAGCCAACTGGTCCTGGGCCGGCCAGGCGCCCGGCTGCAGCAACTCCTGCAGGTAGAGGAACTTGATGAGGAAGTGTTTCAGGTCTCGCGGCCTGCCCGGGGGGAACAAGAAGATCATTCAGTGGCTTAACCACAGTGGAATTTCCGAGGGAGCACTGAAAGCCAATTAACTTATATGAAGACTTCCCATGTTACGTGCTCCCCATGTTAGGCAACTACAACCAGCCACATTCACTCATGCTGTCACAACAGCCAGCCTATTGGAGAGCACATCAGGTCATTCCAATGAAATGAGTTTTGAAATAAGAAGTATGCGCTGCCATTTTCACTAAATGTTTCATACATGCTTTAACAGGGATCAACAAGATGAAAGCCGTAATACGAGAAAACTTAAGGATTCTTTAGCAGAACTTTGACAAAATCCAGACAATTCTAGATGTTCAACCTATTGACATTTTGATGGCAGTCATGAGATTGAAGAAAAGATAATTATCACAGGGCTTATGTATTGAAATGCACTGCTAATTGATTTTCAAATTTTATTTGTAAAGAAATAAGAAAAGAAAAAAAATAAGTAAAGAATTAATAAAGAAATTGGTCAAGTTTCCCAAAAGAAGTCAATAAAACAAGACTTATGATTCAGAAATACATCACTGAAAATAAAAGCTTTAAAGTCTGTGCACTGAATGAATAAAGGAAAATGCAATAAATGTTCAGGAAATTTCGGGCTCGCTAATTTCAAAACAGAACTTCATAGGTTCTTAGATCCTTGTTATTCTTTGGTATATCAGGACCAACTGAAATAGCACAAGGTGCTTGCTGCAGATTACGTGGAAACACAATCAAGTGACTTTTTGTGGGAGTCTAATTTACCATTAGTCCCTTGTCCAAATGACCCCGTAGAAAAAACCAAGCCAAAGGTTCACAGTGTACAGAATATCCTATATCCAGTGGCAAAGGAACAGTATGACAAATACCGTGCCATTTATCACTGTATCACATTGTGTATTCACTGCAGGGAAGTGCTGGGTTTATGGAAGGCATTGAGGAACTCTGACCTTTGCAAGTCAGGTGGAAGGTCACGGTTAGCCTGGCGGGGCAGCTCCTGATAGCGCTTGGAGTTCTGCTCGAGGGTCTTCTCTAGGTTGGCGATGGCTCCATCAAAAGGGATCTCGGACAGCCAGCTGGAAAGTGACGAGGAACGCAATGAAATGGTAGGAGAGCATGACCATGACATCAGAGATACATCACGGCAAGATTCCCTGCCTCTTTCACACATGATTTTGAACAAGTTGAAGGTATATTCGTTTCACTGAAAGAAAAAGCCAGACGCTTGGAAGTAATCATAGCGGAAGTATCACGTACGGGGAATATTTAGAGCAAAACCTGCTCAGATGCTCCAAGATTTTTTGAGGATTAAGGAGACTGTTACTTTTATAAAATGGACACGATACCCTTTGAAAGTTGAAGTAGAGGTACAAACAGTACATTATTTTGGGGGATACAGGAAGGTTCAAAGCAATAGGGCCTGAGAAATTAAGGCTCCTTGCCATGACCAAAAGCTAAAATTTTATTCATGAACGCTAAGAGGTCTGACAGAATGCGACACTAGTGGTCCCTCTTGGTCCATCTTCAGTAAAAGTAAGTATCGCTGTCAATGTTTGGAACTCCGAGGCACGCAATTAGTCTGAAACGTATTTGCCCTGATATATCCTCTAAAACACTTTGGCTTTCACGTCGGAGATCAAAGGCTCTCCAGTGGTAACATAGGAAGTAAGCCTGTTTGTCCAATTCCAGACTAGTTCCTACCCTGTTTGAGGTTTGAAATGCATGAAGGCCAGAAATCTTTTCATCATTCTTTTGTCGCTTTATTCCACCCTTCCAAACACAAACCAAATTGCAAATGCAAACACATGAACGCTGTATGAATCAGCCAAGTGGTCGTAAAACTTCAAAATGCCTTGAGATCAAAACACAAACTCGGTGAAGATCATGAACCTACCACCTCAGGTAATGGTAAGCACAGTCCAGTCCCTGGTGCCGATTTCCAGCCAGTGTCCCTAGCTGGTTGTGAGGCATTCCCATGGCTGGATTTAACAGCAGCGCCTGATGGTAGAAGCGCTCGGCTTGAAGCCGACTCCGATACCCGTCAAAATCTTGTCTGTAACGTGCTGAACAAAAAAGGGTAGTTTCAGCTTGAAGCTCATTGGACCAAGTCATTAGACAAAACAATTCTTCAGTGAAAATGATGAACAAGTTGTAATGATGCAAGGTTTTAGCCAGAGTAATGGGTGTTTCTTGGATCTTACATTGACAGCAGTTGACACCCATTTTGATGTGCAAATTCTTAACCGAATAAAACTTTCAACAACTTTCAGAGCACTGTATATTGGAATATGCAGGTTTTTAGAGATATAAATCCATGATATTGTAACTTTGATACAATTTTCACTTAAAGGCAACTTAAAGGCAACGACCACTTTTCAAATGCTGACTACAAACCCGCTATCATGTAATTTCCACTTACACTGTCACATTTGATGATGTAATGAATGAAGTTTGCTCACCAAGATCTCCAAGATAAATGAGGCATCGATGACAGGCCTTCTCTGCCCAGTCTCTGGCTTTGGCTCGCTTGCTGCCCGGTGGCGGTAATGGCCCTGAACATAACAGGTGTTACCTTTCATTCATGGGCTTCTTGAGCTAAAATTCTAATACCATCCTTAGACAGATTCTCACACACTCGGGCTGACACAATGCACATGCATGAACGCTCAGATCATCATGGTCGTTACGGCTTCTCCACTTCTGCTTTGCACTTATTCATTTCTACTATCAGTGTTCCGTTTGGTGCGTCCGTGTAAATTTCCAAGAGACGGATTCAACGGGTGCATCTGGGGTTCACTTTTGCTCGTTCACAGTGAAAAGAATGCGTCAAGTCTAGGTTTTGTTTAGATGTTTGTGGTGTGTGTATGTTAGACTTCAAAGAGTTGTTCACCTGAGTCGCTGACTTGGCCTCGAGTCAGACTCAAATAGCAATTGATGTGATTTGACCTGACTCGGGAAAGAGTTAACTTGTAGAAAATGACTTGTGACTTGACTTGTAAATGAAAAATGACTTGGTTGCAACATTGGTACTTTCACTGGACACTTTGCTGTGCTATCATGCCTGTAAATGGTCAACAAATAGTGTGGACCTTTGTATTAGGATATTTGTCAACTATTCGTCTGTCATCCTATTTCCATCCCCCGTCATCATACCGTCCCTGACCTTTGGCCGTCCAGTGGTCCCCTGCATCCACAAAGTCCACAATGCCACACAGGCTGAGCTTGTACTGTTGCTGGAGTCGCAGCAGGAGGTGGTGGTAGAACCCGGTGGCTGCCAGCAGGTGTGTGTGGTAGGCACACTCCAGGGAAGAGCCAGGCCGCACATGCTGAAGGAGGAAGGGGGATGGTGGGGGGATGGACACCAGGGTCAAATCTTATTGAGCGAATTTATGTGCTAAGCAAATATACCCAGAGAAGCAGTCACAAGAAACATACAACCCTCGGCATCTGGCCTGGTAACCGGTTTCTCCTTAACAAATAATTGCTTAGCAAATTTTGATGCTCTGTAGCTCTACGAAACTTGCTCAATGGTGCTCGTCCATGAGCTTGGGTGACTCAGAATGCATCCCATCTTCCCAGGAGACCAAAATCAATTTTTGTTTTCTTCTTTTTCCCTAGAACCTCCTGACACAAGCAATGCTGTCAATTTGGGCAGTTTTGAGATCCGCTTGGTAGACAAATACTGGTTGACAGACATGTTTAAGCTGAAATCGGATGGGTACCAGCCACAAGTAATATGCTGTGATAGAGTTTATGATTGGTTACTTGCTTTTGTTAATCTCCTTTTTTTCCCCTTAGCAATCTGTGGCACTTAACAGCTAAGTAGAATTGCATTTGCAATAATAAGCATTTCCAAACTGCCCCACTGTCGCAGACATTACAGCCATACACAGTTAAAAGTGCTCACTGGTCCAAAAAGTAGACGTGATGTATTGAAACAGCAGGGATCCTAGGAAAGGGTGTTTTCTCAAACCTCATGCACATTATACAAACATACTGGTATTTCTGCCATTAAAACCAATGCCAATGCAAACTGTACCTGGCTCTCTAACGGACCACACCTCCGATATGCCAAATCTACAATATGAGACAGAAAGGTCACCTTCTTATTTTTTCTGACCACGCTGATGACATCATAGTAGACTTTTCTCCACAGCAGCTCCTCTGCCTTGCGCCCATAGTCCACTGGCTGAAGGAACATCAACCGCTCACACAGGTCTTTCAGTCTGTTAACAAAGTTTTATAATTCCAATATTTTCAAACTTTACAGTTTTGAAGAGTTTGGCTGATTCAGATGGACAAAAATTGACTTGCAAGAACATCTTTGACTGACCGAGGCCGTTGTACACAGCACAATGGAAAGTGACTATGAGAATTGAGCACAGTAGAGTCCCCTCATGTGGTGTACTTTGATTATCACTTGACTTTCCTCATAGAGTGCTTCCATCTCTTGTTGAAAAAATACTTGAAATTCATTTTGTTAAATACTGGTATTATAACATTTGTAACACATTTTGTTGAACCTCTGTGAACAATTTCAGTATAATACAATTTCATTCAAAATTAAAAAACGGCAGCGTTTGGAGATTTGGCAAGAATTCAGCTGAGTGTTCCCTTACGTGGTGCACTTGAAAAAATCTCAAAATATCCCGACTAAACATTTCAGAAGTTCTTTAAAGTTGATGAATTCTACCTAACCATAAATTTGTTAGTTAGAAAGTTATTTTCCTATTTTTTGCACATTTATAATTTTTATTTTGTAGCGGGTGAGCAAAATCAAGATTTTCTAATCAGAATATCAGGAGTTTGATGAAATTTCACGGAAATATTGCTCTGGCAAGGTACAACAGGCAAAAAAACTAAGTGAGCCCTGTTTGGGGTCACAGCACATTAGGGTCCATCAACAATAAAGACTGATGTGGGTTTTTGCGCGGCCAACTTGTGCACATACACACCTAGATGTCATGGATGTTGCACATGCTGAAACAGAGTAGAATTGATTCCAAATGTAAAAGAGCAACTTTCAAGAGAAAGGCCTTTTTAAGATTCTTGCAAAATGAAAATCCATAGCAGTCCCTCAACATTTTTCATCAAAGATTGTCCATTTTCATCTGGATGGCAAACTGGGTGATGTATCAAAGCAAGGAACTCGGTTTACTCATTCTCAGGTAAACCAAACGGAATTACTGAAAATATGGCCTAAAGACTCATTTTGTGGGATCCGGTGAGAAATTTGAAATCCGAGCTATGATTCTGCTATTTTGAGACATCGACTCTCTGCAGCGACCCATTCCGGGTTGACCAGGATTGAATGCTAGACACTAAAAAACAAGGTTTGAGTGGGGAAATGCGAGGCATTTGGTTGAGTGGGGGAGCAATGCGCTGGTTCTCCACGATCTCGCAAGGAGAGAACAGCTCAAATTGCAAGGATGAGGCCAGTGGGCTACTTACTTCATCCGCAGCTCTACCGCATCCCATTCAAAGACGCTGCGATACGGCTGCTTGTGTCTCAGGACGCCATCCAGCTTACTGATGATATCTTGAGCACCTCTGAAAAGACAAATGTAAATGTTTAGCTCAGAACCTTTTCAGAAATTTGATTTGAAGCAAATGAACTCAATGGACTGGAGACTGTACCCAGTGTTTACGACTGCAGATAAACTACCTGAGTATGATCGGAGATCTTGCTGCACTGTTTGGTCCCTGTTCAATAACCTTGAGTCTTCAAACCGGTTTAAAGTTAACAGGTAAAGTAATTAATATGATTTCAGATTAAGTTAAGCACATCAGATTCTTTTTAAAAACGCTGCTGTTATTTAAGAACAAATACTCAGCCTAAGTGCACGAATTATGGTAGCCTTATTCGACTTGTCTAGGGCCCACATGTATCGTCTGGCACCCTAAATCTACACTGCCCTATTTCTATGCACTCACCTTTCAGTGAACATTTTGCAGACGCGCATGCTATCTAACAGCCAGCGATCACTTGTATCATTTGTCTGTGTTTAAAAGTTTTGCAAAATACCCCAAAATGTTGGAAATTAATCCTGTAATCTTAGTGCATGTGTAAAAGAAATAAACGTCCCTTTTGGGGGGGAATTTTCTAAGACACAAATACTAGAATTTGTGTCGTGAGTCCTCCTCCCTATTCAAAAAAATTCAGAAGTCCTCGTGTCATCTAACAGTTTGCCCTCTATTGTCTAATATGTACTTCAGGGGTGAGATTGACCAACGATAAAAATAGCTGAAAACAGCTGAAAAAATACATCAAGAAGCTGAACTGTAAAAATCTCCTATCCTTTCTACACAGCCAGTGAGGGAAAAAAAGCTGAAATCCCCCAAAAAAGCTGAATTCAGCTAAAAAGCTGAGAAATCTCACCCCTGGTACTTTTAACGTGTCGAGTGATATCATTCAAATTTGACTCAGTGAAGTGCTTCAGGGAGCAATTGGACCCTTTGCTAATGTTTGAAGTTTTAAAATGTTAATGTTTTATTTATTTTGTCAAGTAAGTGAATACATGTATGAATAAAAATTTGTGGTGGATCCCTTTTTAGTGTTTGTCTCTCATTTTTCTTACACTGGGTTGCCCATATTCGTGAATAAAGGTAATCAGTGGTGGGATGGGATATGCGCCAACCTGATTAACATGGAAAGGGTACAGACATAAACCCAAGGGTGTGGGGGGGAGGGGATAGACGGGGATGTTCACTAACTTGTAGTTAGTAACTATTGTTTCATATTGTACTCTTTTTCATGAGGGGGCGAGTAGTGTACTCCCTAAGAGGTGGAGGAACTGAGTACCTTTTAGTCCTTTTGTCTTAGTAAATGTAACAATACCTATTTCCGTTGAAAAACACAGTAAAAAATCAGCACTTTGTGATAACCATGGACTTATGACACTATGGACAAAATCACATTTTAGTCCTTTTCAGCCTGCGTACGGCGACACCTGTAAGGCTACGTGTAAGGACACCATGTTGACTGGCTGCTGTGCACACATACCCGGCAGTGGCCATTCAGAAAATCACTGTGCACTGCATTGCTCGGTGGTCAAATGTGCTCACCTGCTCACATTCACGATCTAAACCTCAATCTTTCTAGGGTGTTACGGACTCAAATTTTCCAAAAATGATACCTTGTTTCTTGTAGATACGTGTACCAGAAAGCTTCTAAAACACCACTTGAAAAATGTCCATGTTTAGCGGATCAAAACTTGCAGAAAACGTCATGTTTTTGGCAGAACTTTTGATGAGGCAACTCAACTGCTATCCATTTGTGCACAAATTGATGACAATAGTATGGTCCCCGCAGACTAGAAACCAATTTTACTGCATTTTGTCGTCAGGGAGTCTGGTGACCACGTTTTTGTACTCAGAAACGATCTATGCCTACAACGTGTCCACAGTGACAGTAGCCCATTTCGGTATATAACCTGTTTCGCTTCAGGTCCTTCTTGTTGATTCAGGATTTTCTGAATAATTTATCATGGTTATCACAGAGCGCCAAGAAAAGCCGTACACAAACAAACATGAACAAATCGGTTTTAGTAGTAGTACTAGTATTAGCCCCACTAGTGTGGCACGGACTCTCACTCCCGCTCCATCCTTAGCCACACATCCGTATGCGCAATTGCGTGTTGGCGTAGTGAAAAAGTTCAGCGCACCCTCTTATAATCGTAGGCGCAATTTTTTTTGCACACAGAAATGATCCTTAGCTTCTCCGCTTTCTAAGTGCCATTTGTTGAATGATTTCACTCATGTCGTTCTGGTATTTTCCAGTCTTTTTGCCTTCACCCATTTAATCTCACAGGCTCGCCCTTGCAGTCGCCATCTTTAAAATAAGGTTGTTGAACATTACGTCACTTGACCCCTCATCGTCTTGACGATATCTAATACATGTTTAGGGG
Source organism: Acanthaster planci (assembly GCF_054643075.1). Classification (NCBI taxonomy): domain Eukaryota; kingdom Metazoa; phylum Echinodermata; class Asteroidea; order Valvatida; family Acanthasteridae; genus Acanthaster; species Acanthaster planci. The sequence goes on from NC_141781.1 coordinate 11,353,278, forward strand.
TCAAGTGACATAATGTTAGAAAGCGGAGAGGCTACGGATCATTTCTGTGTGCAAAAAAGATTCCACCTACGGTTATAAGAGGGTGTGCCAAGCTTTTTCACGACACCGACACCCAATTTCGTATACAGATGTGTGGCTAAGGATGGAGCGGGAGTGAGAGTCCGTGCCACACTAGTGGGGCTAGTACTAGTACTAGTGTAGTAGTGTCCACATCCACTACGAATTACTCTGTTTGGTTGGGCAAGGCATGCAAAGTGTAATTTACTGTAAAAGATAAAACATGAGAAATATATAACTTATACGCCAATACATATATCGACACCCCGGCCCTGTTGACCATGAGGCCGACAACATTTTCCGATAAACACTGATCAACCATGGAGGAATAAAACACCATGGATCAACTGATCAAGCCTTCAAGTTCAAGTTCAAAGGCCGGCCTTATTAATATTTGCTTACCTATATATTCGTTTTGTTTGTTGTAACTTTTCAACTTCGGGCTTAACTGCAATCTTCAATTCCTCCTGCTCCATTATTAGCTTGGAACTCCTGAATTTCACGCGGACAGGTCTTACTCTAAGATCAACTGATAATGTTAACTGTTGTCATTACATCTACATTTACTATGATGTAAGCGGCCATTTTGTTTCTCCTTGCTGTACACTTTGGGAAACAATATGTTACGTTTATGTTGATTGGTCATGCTAGAAGCATACTAACAAAATCAGCCAATAAAATGTCAATTCTGAAAATCAATGACCTCTTATGTGATTTTGTCAAGAGAGGGCAGCAGATAACATTTACGGAGGGCCGGGCTATTGAAAACGCGCCCTGCCCACTCACTAGTGCCTTAGGTATACATGTAATTAGCACGTGCTTTACGCATGTGACGTGAACACGTGTCAAACTTTTGACGGCAAGTGTTTCGCTGTCGGACAATCACGACTTTGATTGCCCAGAAAGCATTATGGCGGTGCCATGGTGCGATCTGTGAAAGATTTCTTCTGCAGGTGGGCAGTGTTTTAATTTTTATTTTCTGGTGATTATTATTTTATGCCCCCGTAAGTCTAATTATATGATATGCATTTTTTAACATCTGGTGTTGTGATTCCTCCATGGTTTGGAACACAGGCGTTTTTCACAAGCCTGCGTTCTTTATCCGTAATTTTACTAGTACGCTGCAGTGGCGCAACTATGTCCCGTGGGCCTGAGGGTGCTCACATTTTTTGAGGGGACACAATGAGCTGCAGCCGCAAATAAACTCTGCGTAGATTTCAGATGGGGGTAGGGCACCTGGGGGTCACAGGCATCTTGGGGGGATGGCCCCCTGCAACGCTCTCAGATGGAAGTTTCCTAAACCCAGGGAGTCGATCCGGGCCTAGGCCTACATGTATATTTCCAAAATCCCCCTTGTTCTTTTGGTCGAACAGCTAGTCGGGGGCATACCAGCGCTCGCAGTTGCATAACAAGGGCTAAATTTATGTCCAGGGATGGAAACATTTTTCTCAAGGAGGCACAGAAAGAAAATAAGTTGCAGCTGCATAGCTGTTCATGAACTCGGCAGATATTTCAAATGGGGGCTGGTGGATACCCAGCGTGGGGGTACAGGCAGCTGTTGCGGTTAGTTATGCCACTGAACGCTTGATATAGCAGAAAATATCAAGTTCAATTAGTAGACCATGTGCAGCCCAGAGAAAAATGTATGGACAAACAATTAAAATATTTAGGAAAGACCCGCAAATTTAGCAGATAAATTTTAATTTTATTGTTCATATCACTAGCGAGTTCAAGAGATTAAAAGCAAGGTTAACACAATCATTCTGCGATATTAACAGTTTTGTACATCACATCTACTGTAACCAAAATTTGGTAATTTTATTCATTTTAAACATACCTCGAGTAAAAAAGACCCCATCTTTAGTAAAACACTCAAAGTTAGAAATTCTAAACGTGTATAATTCCAGAAAAAAATGTAATCTAACCTCAAAGAGATTTTGAATGTTCAAGGTTGTTATACAAATAGAATGATGACCATTTTGACAATTTGTACAGAGCTGACTTCAAGGTATTTGAAATTGCTTTTTTCTAGGCCAGTCAGGTTTAAAAAAATATAAGAATGCCCATAAACCTGAAGCACTTTTCATACGTAACTATGGTTGTCCGTAAGGCTTTCAAAAGACATAAATGCGATGTTCAAAAAAGGTCAATCCTGTTGCATCTGAAGATTGCCACAAAAAATTCTACTTGTCAGCTTTTAACTTAAAGAGCTAATGACGAATGTTCAGTGATACCCTGAAATTGCAATAGGCCTACTTACAACATATCTCCTGTAAATTTTACTGCCTATAATTTTCGTCAAAGGTTCAGTTGCACACGGCGAAATATAAAAGCAAAGCCACAGATTATAAACATAACAGATTGCTGTTGTGCCATTGTCATAACAGTTGGATTACACATTAAATAAAAATGAATGGGTTCTGTTGCTTGCAGTGAAATATGGAAAGCAAAAATAACCCATTGAAAATTGTATTGCCCAATTCATAATAATCATGCAGTGGTAGAAAAGTGGTAACAAAAATTCAAATATTTAAAAGGGTTACAACTAATCTACTACAAATAATTGGCATCTCTACACAATCTGAAAATAATACACACTATCTCCTTCTATAGTTCATGACAAGTGAAAATTAACAGACTACCGTATTTTGTCTCAGACTTGCACAGATATTAAATAAAGCATGCATAACCTATCTTCATGGATGCTGCCAGCCGCAAAACGATCCAGTCAGGCAAGCAGTCACACATCCAGTCAGTACCCTCGTGGAAGCATAAAATGTAGAAGTCAAGAGTTATGAAAGTCAAAAGCAATATATTCATAATAAACAAACAAGTACATATGCCAACGAGTCACATAACACAGACATTTTGAAACAGGACATGTGCAAACGTGATCTCGCAATGGCAGGGCCGATCAACTCCTGAGGGTAGCAAGAACTACCCCTGCTACCCAACAAACAAGGAAGCACACTTAACTGCCAAAACGGGGCAGCAGTTGCGTATCTGGTCAGGCAAGCAGTCACACATCGAGTCAGTACCTATGTGGAAACACAAAATGCAGAAGATAATTAGCGATAGGTTAAAACCAAGAAATTCATGATAAACAAATCAACAACATAAACCAACGAGTAACAGGACACAGACAGTGTGCAACAGAACATGTGCAAACATAATCTCGCAAGGAGGGCCGATCAACTCCCGGGGAAGTAAGAACTACCCCATGCTACCCAACAAACAAGGAAGCACACGTAACTGGCAAAATGGGGCAGCAGTTGCCTATCCAGTGAGGCAAGCAGTCACACATCGAGTCGATCAGTACCTATGTAGAAACACAAAATGCAGAAGATAAGAGTTAGCTACAGCTCAAAAGCTACAAATTTGTGAGAAACAAAACAAGTACATACACCAGTGAATCACATTACACAGAGAGTGTGAAACAGGACATGTGCAAACGTGATCTTGCAAGGGCAGGACCCATCACCTCCTGATGAGGGTAGCAAGAACTACCCTGCTATCCAAAGAGTAAGGAACGACACTTAACTTGGAAATCGGACCAGCAGTCGCACATCCAGTCAGCCAAGTCGTCACCAATCTAGCCAGTAGCTACGTGGAAGCACAAAAGGTAAAAGATAAGAGTGACAGGTCAAAACCAACAAATTTATTTATTTATACAACATAAACCAACGAATCGCATAACACAGACAGTGTGCAACAGAACATATCATGTGCAAACGTGATCTCGCAATGGCAGGGCCGATCAACTCCTGAGAGTAGCAAGAACTACCCCTGCTGCCCAACAAACAAGGAAGCACACTAAACTGCCAAAATGGGGCAGCAGTTGCATATCCAGTCAGGCAAGCAGTCACACATCCAGTCATTACCTTTGTGGAAACACAAAATGCTGAAGATAAGAGTTAGCGATAGGTTAAAACCAAGAAATTCATGATAAACAAATCAACAACATAAACCAACGAGTAACATAAACAGAGTTTGCAACAAGACAAAGTGCAAACATGATCTCCCTAGGGCAGGGTTCATCGACTCCTGAGGGTAGCAAGAACTACACCAGCTACCCAACAAACAAGGCAGCACACTTAACTGGCAAAATGGGGCAGCAGTTGCATATCCAGTAAGCCAAGGAGTCACACATCCAGTCAGTTTCTATGTGGAAACACAAAATGTAGAGGTCAAGATTAAGCGACAGCTCAAAAGCTACAAATTCATGATAAACGAAACAAGGACATACACCAAAGAGTCACATAACACAGACAGTGTGGAACAGGACATGTGCAAATGTGATCTCACCTGAAGGTAGCAAGAACTACCCCTCTTACCCAAAGAGTAAGGAAGGACACTTAACTTGGAAATCGGACAGGCGGTCGCACATACAGTCGGCCAAGTAGTCATCAATCCAGTCAGTACCTAGGTGGAAGCACAAACTGTAGAAGATAAGAGTTAGTGACAGGTCAAAAGCAACAAATTCATGATAAACAAGGCAAGGACAAACAACAACGAGTCACATAACACAGACAGTGTGCAACAAGAACATGTGCAAATGCCATCTCGCAAATGCAGGGCCGATCAACTCCTGAGGGTAGCAAGAACTACCCCTGCTACCCAACAAACAAGGAAGGACATTTAATTTGGAAATCGGGCCGGCAGTCGCACATGCGGTTAGCCAAGCAGTTACACATCCAGTCAGTGTCTACGTTGAAACACAAAATGTGGAGGTCAAGAAATAGTGAGAAGTCAAACGCAACAAATTCGTAATAAACAAGCACATACACCAACAAGTCAAATAACACAGACACTGTGCAAGAAGACATGTGCAAATGTTATCTCGCAAGGGCAGGGCTGATCAACTCCTGAGGGTAAGCAAGAACTACCCCTGCTACCCAAAGAGCAAGGAAGGACACTTAACTTGGAAATCGGGCTGGAAAACGCAAATCCAGTCAAGCAAGCAGTCACGCATCTAGTTAGTTCCCATGTGGAAGCACATATAAGATAAGAGGTAGTGACACGTCAAAAGTTGAATTCCTAGGAAAAGGAGACAAACGAGCACATACGCAAGAGTGTGCAACAGGACATGTGCAAATGTGACCTCACAACGGCAGGGCGATCACCTTCTGAGGGTAGCAAGAGCTATCCCTGCCACCCGAAGAACAAAAAGAGAAATTTCCAAAGCACTTACTTAGAAATCACATAGCTTTTTTTCCATTCAAGTCTCATGCTTGTGCACAGGGGCATCAAGTGTTGTCCGTATATGGAACTCTCTCTGCGGCGATTTTCTAATCGCAACACTATTCCGCCTTCTTAGTAAAGTTAGTAAACTGCCTTGAATTTCAATTTGATCACCAAAATTATCTGAAGTTCTGAAGATTTCTTTTCAGTGCTTCATGTTTCCATCATCACGAGCATCGATTTAATAACTTCATTATCCGCACCCAAGTACAGGGAATCAAGCCATGGTGTGGCTAGGTCGCCTTATAACTGGTGGCGGAGGATAAGGTGAAAGGGGGCCCTATTCATCTTGGCATAAAAATGGGCAGGTTATTTGCCATTGGTCATGTAAATTCTGTAAAAAACGATCGGGGGTTGGAGGTGGGATGACCTCAAATTTTAGTGGCATTGCTGTTGAAAGCAGATAAAAGCATTGGAAACAGTCAGAACTTTTTCAACCACTGCTCAAGTATAGGGGTGTTGGATGCAACAAAGAATTGGTTACATTAAGATAATTCATGTTCAATCAGGTGATCTAAAAATGATGATGCACCCGCTGAGAATGTGTTGCAGCTTTTAGGGACCCGGCAGTGTGAAGTCAGACACTTGCCGCCATTATATCGATGACTGATGAACCATTTTAGGATGTACCTATTGCACCCGCTACCTTCTTAATATATTATTCTCGCTTGATATACCATACTAATTTCATAAGCAGGCTACTTCCCACATAGGCCTACTGAAATTGGCGGAAATAAGACGGAGGCACACTTTTGTTCCAACTCCAGGACAAACAGGTGACCAGCGATTTTGTGTGCACTTGACTTGGTACATCCTAAAATGCTTTATCAGTCATCGATATAACGGCGGCAAGTGTCTGACTTCACACTGCCGGGTCCCTAAAAGCTGCAACACATTCTCAGAGTGACATGCCAGCCGCTGTTCGCTGTAACATGTTGAGGGAAAGGATATGTTTTAGCTGTTTATTTTTAAACAGCTCACCCACGTTTAGTCTCCATCAACTCACATATCCACGAACCTCGAACACCACGACCTGCAGCACGTAGGTTGAAGATCATTATGACGCTGAGCCAGGCTATGCACATATTGCACAAAGCAGGTTTGGTCTGACTGTGCTCGATCACCTGTTCGTGGCGTGTCAATGCAGACACTTCAAATTTCGCGCATTGTGCCGCTCGACGACCACGAGGTACCAATGAAAAGACAAGGTTGGGGAAGTTGGGAATAGCCAGGCAGAGTGAGAATACAAAGTAACGGCCTGAATGAAGATTTTGCATAACAACCTGCAGATCACGTCTGCCATTCTCCAGAGTTTAGGCGGGAACTGGAGACATGGTTATGCAAATTCTTTGCCAGATTGTTTTCCCAGCTTTAATCGCCCCGACAGAACAAGAGGGAAGCATTGTCAGGTGGATCTTTAAACGGGTGGATCTCTTCTGTAGCGTGGGAACTGCAAGGGCAGCGGGGGATGAGTTTCCCCCAGAAATGTTGCCAATGTCTATTATTATTCATTTTAGGAATTGAAAGCGCCAGCATCTTAGAAACAGTATTGCCACTTTTCTCGGTGGAAAGGGAAATAGTAATTTTAAACAGATTTTCTTTTCAAGCGCCGTCGTTTTTCAGACAAACTTTCCATCTCCCTTGGACCGAGGAGCTGGTACTTTGAGCGGGGGGGGGGTTGGCTGTGCAAGACGTTTATGCGCCCGGACGTGGAAATGGTATCACATTACAAGGGACGATATGCAAATTTTGAAAATACTTTTTGGCTACGGGAACGTTTAAGAATACCTAAAGTCGGCGGCATTTTTGCATCTTACCTGGCTGAGTGGGCCTGACGACAGAGTGGTCCACCCCTTGCCCAACTTCCCACTCTGTGATCTACGTCCCAGTAAACGCATTAAGGGAGACAAGGGAACCAAAGACAGAGCCCTATGGTTGGATCAATCCACCTCTGGAAGTGGAAACTTAGCCACGCAGTCCTCTAGTTCTGACGGGATGGTAAAGCCACAGGGAAACATTTGCCAAAGTATTTGCACAACCTCGCCTCTCCCCTGAGAAGAGCTGTGGAGAATTATACGGGAATGCGGTACAGGTGTTCTGCAAAAGCTTCATTTCCAACCGTTAGTTTGCAGGTTAGCTTCACAGAGCAAGCTGAATCCTCGCGATCGCCCAGAAAGCAGAGTTTCATTGCAACGAGTCACCAATTTTTGTGACTCGAGTCGAATCCAATCATTGTGAGGTAGTGACTCGAGTTACGCAAGAAAGTCGAGTCAAGTATTTAGTTCGAACCAATTCTAGTCACAAATATTGGAACACAATACTATAAATAAAAACAAAAGAGAAAGTAATTCTTCGCTGGGCATTTTTAAATTTACTTCTCGGTTACTACTTGTGGTCACACCACATCTTGCTCTTGACGTCTTACCCTTGATGGTTATAACAGGACGTGGACATTATAAACTGGCCCTTAAAGTCATTGCAATATTTGTTTTTCTCAAAGACGTTTGATTTTATTTTTGGAAGTCGAGTTTGATTAATTTTCACTAAAGTCAGGTCTTCTGATGAAGGACTCGAGTCAAGTCATTTATCCGTTGGACTCGGTCAAGTCGCCAAATTGTGACTCGAGTCGGACTTAAGCCGAGTCATTGACTCGAGTCATTACAACTCCGTGAGGAAGTCTTTCATTCAGGACCACGTGCTCACCGTTCCTCGGACAGCATAGTACAATGCACGAAATTTCAACTTTGCAAATACGCAAATGGTCGTGTGTAAGACCTCACGGTCTGTGTACGTTTCGTGCGAGAATGTCTTTTCTCGTTTGGTTTTTCACACTTCCAAATGAGAGTTGATAAGCGAGAAACATGTCTATTTCTAAGGAAGGATTTTTTCTTGCTCACTAGTGCAGATGTCTTAAACACTCGACCACTGAGCTTGCCGGTGTCGCGATCGGCTGGCTGGAATTCGTGGGTTGAAGTCCTACCTGAGTACGCTTGTGGGATTTTTTTCACGAGCTTTTGGGTAAACACTGAGTACCGGTATAGGCCTACAGTGTTACAATAAACGCTGGGCAGGGCAAAAAAATCCAACATTCAAGAGAAACATATCGTTTCTCATTCTTTATTCAATAACGAAAAACTAGTTATGTTTTTTAATGTAAATGTAAACAAAAATAACATTGTAATCTAATGATACATTTTTGAATAGATGAAGAACAATTCCAGTTTTCATTTGGTAATATAAGAAATTACATTATAGCCGCCGAATTAATTAAATAAGGCTGAAATCGAGATTACTAAGAATTCTTTACTAACAATGTAACAGATGGAGCAACCTACGAAGAATTTTATGCTTACATTTTGCTATTTTGTCATAGTAGTATTGAAATTCCTTGATGATACATGTAGTTTTCTCCAAATCATCCGATTCTGTTTGCACTGAAAGGTATAGGCCTATTTGGAGTTTCATCATGGACACATCATTTTCGTCATCAGTGTGAGAATTGTGGAATACGTTGCCTCGTGTCATTCAACATTCTTATTCGTGGACTAAATTAAAATTTCCCTTTCATTAACTGCTTATAGGTGCTGGTGTATTTGATTAATTGTGCTCATTCATTGAACGTCTTTAGATCGGTTAGATTCGTATTTTGTACTCGTCCTGTTTTATTGTTTTGTAATGCATATAGTTGATTATTGTAATGAGATCTCGCAATACAAATTTAAAAGTATTGTTTTGCACGTATGATTATATTTCACTCTGTAATTGACTATAGAAAAACGTTCACAAAACGTGCAAGAGATATCCACTGCAATCCTCTGCATTCTTAGCAATTTTAATAGCATATCAGTTGGACGTTCAGCTATTTGGCAAAACTATTTGTTAAAAAATGCACAGAGAATAGGCAATGGCTTCCAAGTGAACTATTTTTTATATACACTACGTTTTTGTGGCAGGTTTTAGACACAGTCCGCATCCATGACGGTGTGTGGTAATGTGTTTTGTTTTATGCGGGAGTCTTACAAATTATTCCAGACCAGACAAAATCGTGCGTACGAGTTAAATATTATACGTGCGACTTGTAACACAGTTATGTCGTATGTTTTATTATCAACTTTCGCAATTGAACTTATGCGTGCGACTTCGAATTTGTACGACTGTACGACTTATGAATTTGAAGTTTCCATACATACATTTATATTTCTATACATAAGTGAAACAAAGCATTGAAATACTTCAACAGCTTTTTCAAAATATTAATCTGGTCGTCCCGGCCTGCATTTTATGGGTGACAACCTTGAACATGAAAATATATTTGAAGGCTACAATACTAATTTCCTTTCGAAAAACTGCATTTTAATTATTTCTTCTGTATTTTGTAACATGAAATTAAACAAGGAATTTCACCATTATTTACTTTTTATACCTTGGTGCAGAAACATAAAAACAGAGTTCACTCAATATCCTAGCCATCATATGGATGGACATTAATATGCGATTATGACAATGTGACCCTGCTTCAAGTTTAGACCAGCTTGCGCGTCATTGATATGCTAAATAATGAAATATATTAGTGTTTCGTTTTCATTGTCTTCATAGTCATTTTGATGTTAATGGACAAAACAATAAAATTTCTAGAATCATTTACCTTGGAGGCTTGCTGAAATAAATGTGGGGGTCCTTTCAGGCAAATATGATGGTTGGAAGCAGTTGTGTTCCTCATTGGTTTTAAATCTGCCTAAAAAAACAATGAGGAACAAAACTGCTTCCAACCATATGATCCACCCACCAACCAGCCTACATTCCGGGCTACTGGACTACCTTTGTACCAATCACGACAGTAAAGTTACAGAGACAGTCACGTTCTTGTAGCCGGAATTAGGGGCTTTGCCTCCACTTGATTTGTCCACCCCCCACCCTAACCACACCCCTAACCCACCCTTTTCAACACTTGGAAAACACTGTCACGGTTCGGATCGATAAAAGAGTGAACAGTCTGAAATTCAAGAAACAATTACCCAATTTACTGGACTGATGAGAAATCACTTATCACTTAAATACATTAAGTGAAGCAAAGCAACTTTAAAATCTGTATTGCATGACTTTCCTCAAGAATGAGTAGAGCATGCAATATGTATACTGACAAATTAAACTATCAAACAATCAATAGTCAAAATAATTTTTAAAATGCATAACAAAATTACCCATGGCAACACTGCCAAATTAAATGAAAAGCAAGAAAGACACAATCATTAAAAACACCCAATAGTTCCAATAAATTAATACATGTATAAAAATCCATATCAAAATATGAGCAAAATTTATGAATAAAAAGCCCATTTGAATCCCTTTTGAAAAAGTAAGCTGCAAAATTGCTGACTTTACAACATTCATTTGAAAACACTTTCATGTACATGTATAAACAGATACTTTTCTTTTCATCGTTTTAATTAAATGTCATTATTTAAATCTTCACTTCATAGTCCTAGTATTTAAGACCTCTCAATATTCCTGTGTTACTGAGCTTTCATTTTATTCATTTCTAGTAACTACTTGTTTGCATGTTGAATTCTGTCAAATTACAAGGTTTCTATAGTTAGCTGTATATTGTTCACTGGTTTTATTAATTTTAATTTCATTTCAATTGTGGCGCTTCATATACCCAATAGTCTCATGATGCTCGTTCATATAATTGATTTATTAATATTTTGTAGTACATTTGTTGGTGGTTTTAAATAAACAATTTTAACGCTACTGAATTGATATTACTTTATTCATACTTTATAATTTTATTTATTTCACATAGTTATTCATCTTTTAACCTTTCATTAAGTTACTTATTTGTGCATTGTTAAGGCCTTGAAGACTGAATAGTAAAGCAGTGTCAAGGCTACCCTGATGAAATAAAACAAACAGTAAGAACAAGTTCAAGGTGTCACTTTTTACAACTTGAAAATGAACCAAATATACAGTCACTAAACGATATTATTTTTCAATCAGTTTAAATCTGTGCATTTTTTACATCAAAATAATCACAGACTTAGATTCTCAGAATACTTTACATGTAGATATGTGGCCAAATTGTCAAGGAAGCTTGGCATTTTCTCAGATTTTGATTAGCAATGATCTTCATGTACTTGTCAGAGGAGCTCTTCGCTTCTTCTGGTAATGAATTGAGTTACATGAAACAGACACCGAGAGATACTGAGAGATCACACGGTGATAATTTGTACTGCAGAGTTCAACCAGCAAGGCGATTGCACAAGGCACGGTGGGAGTTGTGTATAAGAAAGTCTGCAAAATTGATTGTTGATGGCACTTGAGGTTTGAGGTCACTGCAGTGTCAAGAAGCCATTTCTGCAGATTGAGAAAAAGCTCTTCCAATCACATCCTTTGAGAAATACTGCTCTAAAAATGAATGTGGCAGGCAGTGTTGTAGTCGAGTACTTTCCGAGTACCAACGTTCTCCGCAAAATACTGAACTGGGTAAGAGGGAATAAAGCCAGAGTGCACAGGCATTTGATGGTAAATGTGCAAAGGTAAGATTACAAAATAAATGTTAGACTTCAGACACTCCCAGTTGTGTAAAATTTAAGTTTTAAGGAGAAAAGTACTCGGAAAGTACTCGGCCGAGTACTTTCTGAGTACTTTTGTCTTAAAAAGTTAATTTTAATCAAACAGTGAAGGTCTGAAGTCATTGTGTTGCTTTGTAAACTTACCTATGTGCATGTACCATCAAATGCCGATGTACTTCAGCTTTGTTCCCTCCTAACTAGTTCAATACTTGGTAGAGAACTTGGTTCTCAAAAAGTACTCGACTACATCACTGGTGGCAGGACCATTTTTCATATATTTTAAAGATGAATACTATTTAGTTAATGCATATGTTTCTGCATCCTACAGATTTTACCCTTCTATAAATATCTCTAGACAGCAAACAACATCAGGTATTTATAAGGAAAAATCTGGATTTTTAAATGCATGGTCATTGGTCGGTATGTGAACTAGGCCACGTACCGGGGGCATATGGGGGGGGACATGCTTCCTTTTTTTTCAGGGATTAAAAGTGTCAGCCTTTTAGATATTGTACAACCACCTTTGTTGAGGAGTGTGAGGATTCTTTCATGAATGGAAAAAACTGGCAGACTTTCAAAAAAAATTCCATCCCCCTCCGTGACCCAACATCTCGATAGACCACAGCAAGAAATCAAACATCATGCATTCCATGATGCATTTTATACTCTCCTTTTTTGGTAATCTAGAAATGTCTGTATTAGAAAGTTATTTTCATCTGATCTATTTAATCCATGATTGAGTAATAGAAATTAAAGACACCTTAACACAAACTTCTGTATCTGAACCGAAATTCTCTCTGAGAAGACAGAGTCAACTGCTTAATCACTGTTTTTCTGAAGGACTGGCAGTGTGGTCAAATTGAATGCAAAAACTGTGCATGTACATGTACAGTGTATTTAGGAATTAGTAGGTGTTAGATTTGCTGTAATGACTGAATATTTGCTCAAGCCACTCAACTCTAGGCTCTTACATTTTAGTAGGCAGATCCCATCAAGGGGAGTGTGGCCTAATGCAACTAGCGATCATAGGGTCTACGGTTCCAATTCAGCTGCTGGTTACATGCTGCCTCCTTTGGGAAGTCATGTTGACCCTACTTGCCTCTCCATCTACGGCACAAAATGTACTTGTACCTATGTGGGCAGAGATGGTTGTTGGGGCTTGCTTGTTTTGTATCTAAAGAGGCTGCATTTGAGCCACATACTCGCCAGGAGCTGAGATTGTTTTAGAAAAGTTTATGGGCCCATTGAACAAGGATAATACATTAACAGCCTTGCAAAATTGAAATGTTGTGTGTACCATAATCATGCACAGAATACAGTGACCAATAAAATACCAATCTTTTTAAGGCAAATTCTATAATATTGTTAACTGCTAAAATTCATTTTATACATGGTGCTTTGGTGAAGCAGAGGTATTTTGGTGGGACAGAGCACAGCCTGAGGTAAAACATCACTCAACAAAACTGACTCCCTGACTAAGCAATTTATGTCTTACACCCAAATCACAGAGTAAACTGCATGATTCTCTTGTCTGCCACTCATTAAGATTACTAAAAAATGGCGGGAATGAGTGGCTAGCAACTGGAGACAAAATGGGAGAGTGTTTCCTGAAAGAGAATGAAAGAAATGTAGATCATTACTATTACCCATGATCTCATCTAGTAATTAGCCCACAATTTAGCACTAACTTCTGACATGATCCTTCAAAATCAAACCATGATTTTTAGAAGGCTTCTGATGGATTAATGAGGGTACAGTGCACATACTATCCGGCCAAAACCAAATTTCTTGATTGCCGCTTGGAATAACACTCAAGCCTGTGACAGTCATGCGTAGTTTCAAGCCATAGCCAAATAATTCAGACAGCCTCTTACTCTACAATGGACGTTATTCCCCGTGACACTTCAAAGAGGGAGCCACTGTGTTTTTTCTAGCAATATTGAGTTTACTTTCATTGGGAAGGTTCACTGGAGAAAAAGAACGTTTCGGGAGTTGGGGATAACCAATCTGACACAACATTTTGAAACCTATTAATGCAGTCACCAAATAAGAGACCTTGATTATACTCTATGCCATCTGGATTCTGAGGATCACTTCATGATCATGATAACAAGAGCATGCATGAAACAGCCCTAGCTGTGCAAGCAATTTGTAAATGTCTTTTTTTCCCATCATCTGGCAAACTGACTTGGCTTTGGATGACATGAAGCTCAGAAAGGAAATCTCACTTTTTCACTCGGACTTGGTGGCCTTGCCCGAAGACGGGTAACACCACAGAAGGTAGTACTGAATTGAGCCAGACACGACACCAGATATACTTGGCACCTGAGGGAAGGAAAGACAAATTTCATCAGATGTAACCTTTCTCTTTACGTTAATTTGGTTTGTTACATCAAGTCCAGAGAAGCATTTGACCTGGAAACTTTGCTTTTATTTTCTTCATTTAAGTAAATTTAACTCGAAGAAAATTCTGACCATGGCAATTTTGAGTGATTTGTACATTTTGCTTTGTAAGATTCAGCAAAATGAGGCTGCATACTCGGATGTCCATTGACCTCTAACAACAAATGCTGAAAAGTTTAGTAAGGGTAGCTTGAACAGATGAACCTGTTTGAATACTGTCATTTAATGACAAGGCTGGTCTCATTTCAAACTTACTAATGCCTGTGGATATCGCTTACAAATTGTTTTTACATACGAGCAGGAAACACTGAGAAGTCAGGCATATGGCCCATCAGCGACAGTTCAGCCAGGTGGTCAAATCAGAGGAACAACTGTCCTTCCTGTTTCTCAGTTTAAGTTTACAACAAACAGATGAGAAACTTTGTGCAGTTTGGTGGTTAGGTTCTTTCGTTATTTTTTAGTGATGTACATTTTTACTGTGGAGTTTCTAATGGGGTAAAAGTGGTTTATTGGCAGTCTTTTACAAGCATAAGCCAAAACTGACTACAACTCGGTTCTTTAAAACTCTATATGTATTTACCAACTAGGCCTGTGCAGAATGTACAAATTTTCAAGTACAAAGTACAAAGTATTTGATCAATTATGGAATATTCAAATATTCATTTTCAAATTTAAATATTCATTGCCAATTTCAGGTCAAAGAGTCAAATATTCAATTACTTGATCTACACATAGCTCAGCCCTACTACCATCATTTTTTTTCCAACAGATGATAAAGCTCATAATGCAAACACAAAAAGTCAACACAAACACTGTGAGTGAATATTTAACCAATTGATACTTTTTTAAGGGTCATCCTTTAACATTCACCCTAAAAAAACATGAGGGAATCCATAAAAGGCTACAATTTGGATTCAGCATTTGTACCATTTCTTCACGAGGGTTTCAATTTTATGTAGGAAGAAAATGTGGCCAGACCCTACGAAATGAGTCCTAAGGTATTTTTATTATGTTTGAACTTTTCCTTTAGGTAAACCAAACTGAGCTTTTGTTACGTGTAGATGTACCACTGAGTTTGGTCCTGTGACGATCATGGGCATGATGTGAGTGAATATGTCAATAGCTCTCCTCTTGATTTCAACTGAAGACTAGTTTCTTGAGGCCTGTAAACCAAAGTGGCTTGGGAAACTTGCGGCTCAATTTGTTGGGTTGGGTCACAGCAAAGTGTTAAGTTTTTGACAGACGCTGGAATTTCCCACTCAAGAATGCTGTTAAAAAATGCCCAGGCACTTCAGATAAAAATCAGTAATCCCTTTGCCAATCCTACAGCCTTAGATCTGCCCAGATTTGTGGATGATTTATAAATTTGGCGTGCAATTTTTTTCCTGTTCCTCTTAATCTGGCGTATGATTTTGTAAATTAGAACGAATTCCTTAATTTCAAAGAGTGATTAAGTAATGCAAATTATCTTCCAAACAAATAAAACTAGTGTGAAGTCAATTTCAAAGGTATTTCTCTTGACACATTACACAGGTCACATGTAACAGGGGAAAAAAAAGTCACATGGATTCCCAATTTGTGGAATGACTTCCACAAAAGCATTTTGATTGAATCATCCAACTCACCGACAGTGCTATGTCATTGACTGCAATGCCGTACAGCACCCAGAGCACTGAAGTGACAAAGATGGCAGAGGCCATGGATAAAGACAGCCCTTCACTGGACTGCTTCTTGAGAAGGTTACCCTGCCACCAACAAGGGGGAGATTGGGAGATGCAGAAAAATCAGCAAAACAACTACTGGGGAAAGTTGTAACATCGACAATAATACTGTAGCTGACCTGCTGCGTGAGAATAAGACAGACCTTTTTGGTTAATTTTGTTTCAGTTTGCATTAGAAAAAGTAAGCCAAGCTTTTTTGTGTAGAGATGTCATTCATTTTGGCATCATGAAGAAAATGGGCATTGTGCAGATGAATACATGTTGACATTCCTAAGGACTTGTAGAGTGCAAGATTCTATTAAAGACCGGTAACTCGGAAGTAGCAACAGCAATCAAGAAATGTCATTTCTACTGAGTGGGTTGCAAGTGCTGTGCTTATCAAGACTTTTAATCAAGGCTTTTAAACAATTACCAAGCCTGAATTCTCTCACAATTACAATGAATATGTGTATCTTGCTGAAAAAAGTTACATGTGGCATTTTCCTTAAGGTAAAAAGTGCAAAACCTCAAAAAATCCCCAAATTGGGGAGCAATCACAACCCTGCAAAAAAGAAGGCCTCACAATGATACAAAGATTGTGGCGGAAACATTATGAATGAAATTGACATTATGAGGCCTTTTTTTCTTTAATTAAAAAAGAAAGTTTACTTCTTGTAATAATTAAAATGTGTTCACTCTTTTAGACACCTTAGGGCTGTGTTGTCATGCCAACT